>NC_053391.1:47224382-47524382 GCF_905171765.1 Bufo bufo
TCTGGAGTTCGGGTTGAGACGGCTCAAATCGGTTCGGCCCTGGGATTTTTTGAGCTGTTCTTGACTGCGGAGCTCTTGGACTTAGTCGTGGCAGAGACCAACCAGTATGCCACACAATTTATATCCGCCAACCCGGGAAGCTTTTATGCCCAGCCTTTCCGGTGGAAACCAGTCCAAGTTTCCGAAATTAAAATTTTTTTGGGCCTTCTCCTCAACATGGGCCTGACAAAAAAGCATGAATTGCGGTCATATTGGTCAACGCACCCGATTCATCACATGCCCATGTTCTCTGCTGCTATGTCCAGGGCACGATTTGAGGCCATCCTCCGTTTCCTGCATTTTAGCGACAACACCACCTCCCGTCCCAGAGGCCACCCAGCTTTTGACCGGCTCCACAAAATTCGGCCCCTCATAGACCATTTCAACCAGAAATTTGCAGATTTGTATACCCCCGAGCAAAACATCTGCGTAGACGAGTCCCTAATACATTTTACCGGGCGCCTTGGCTTCAAACAGTACATCCCAAGCAAGCGTGCCCGGTATGGGGTCAAATTGTATAAGCTCTGTGAAAGGGCCACAGGCTATACCCACAAATTTCGAGTCTATGAGGGAAAAGATCAGACCCTGGAGCCGGTCGGTTGCCCTGACTACCTGGGGAGCAGTGGGAAGACAGTCTGGGACTTGGTGTCACCCTTATTCGGCAAGGGGTACCATCTTTATGTGGACAATTTTTACACAAGTGTGGCCCTCTTTAGGCATTTGTTTCTAGAACGGATTTGCGCCTGTGGCACCGCGCGAACTAGTCGCGTGGGCTTCCCCCAACGGCTTGTAACCACCCGTCTTGCAAGGGGGGAGAGGGCTGCCTTGTGTAACGAAGAACTGCTCGCGGTGAAATGGAGAGACAAGCGTGACGTTTACATGCTCTCCTCCATTCACGCAGACACGACAATCCAAATTGAGCGAGCAACCCGTGTCATTGAAAAGCCCCTATGTGTCCACGACTATAATGCGCTCATGGGAGGGGTGGACTTCAATGACCAGATGTTGTCTCCGTATTTAGTTTCCCGCAGAACCAGACGCTGGTATAAGAAGGTGTCTGTATATTTAATTCAATTGGCGCTGTACAATAGTTTTGTTCTCTACAGTAAGGCTGGGAGAACACGATCTTTCCTCAAATTCCAGGAAGAGATCATCGAGAACCTCCTTTACCCAGGAGGTTCCGTGGCCCCATCCCCCAGTGTAGTTAGCCGTCTACACGAGCGACATTTCCCCAGTGTCGTTCCTGGTACCTCAACCCAACCGTCACCCCGAAAAAGATGTCGTGTCTGTAGCAGGAGTGGAATAAGGCGTGACACCCGCTATTTCTGTCCTGACTGTGCTGACCACCCTGCCCTATGCTATGGAGAGTGTTTCCGGAAGTACCACACACAGGTACACCTAGCATAGGGATTGCATCTCACAGGACAGGCACACAGGGCTATTAGGGCCCTTTTACTCTCAGCTGCTGCAAACCTCTCCTTTCACCTGGGATAAAGTGCATAACGTACTTCGCCACATCTTTGGGCGATTTGCGCTTTGCACATTGTCCCATGGGGAAGGAGAGGTTTGTTCTATAAAGGTAAAAAAAACTAAACAAAAAAAAAATTACCGGTAAGTAAAAAAGTTAAAAAAGTTTAAAAAAGTTAATATGTTCTGTTCTAAAGTTAATAAAGTTATTGCTTTGCGGCCTGGTTTTTTCTTTTTTGTTTTGTTTTTTTTACCTTTCAGGTGGACCAACCGATCGACTAGCTGCAGCACTGATGTGCATTCGGACAGAAGCATTGTGCTGCTGTCAGATTACACGCAAGTCGGTGTATGCGGCGCTGCAAGACGAGATTTCTCCTCTGCAGTAAAAGATATGTTTGCCGAGGCATATGAGCTGAGGAGGTGGCGGTGTTCATATACTTTGGCAAACACTTTGTATATATAAAAAAAAAAATCCCGGCAATGATTTATTCATCCACATCGATTGATGTGAATGGAGAAATCTGGTTTGCCAGGGCATACGAGCTGAAGTGGGTATGGATGTTGGGCGGAGCTCCTATGTCCTGGCAGACGCCTTTCCCCTCCTTTTTCTTTTTTTGGCAGAGATTTTTTCATCCACATTGATCGATGCGAATGAAGAAATCTGTGCCGTTCATTTTTTTCTTTCAGCCCAGAGGCTGAACGGAAAAAAAAAATCTCATTACCCGTATGCTCAATATAAGGAGAATAGCAGAAACTCCTAATGCTGGGCATACATGTAATGATTGCGGAGACCCTCAAATGCCAGGGCAGTACAAACACCCCACAAATAACACCATTTTGGAAAGAAGACACCCCAAGGTATTCGCTGAGGGGCATATTGAGTCCATGAAAGATTGAAATTTTTGTCCCAAGTTAGCGGAAAGGGAGACTTTGTGAGAACAAAATCCAAAAAATCAATTTCCGCTAACTTGTGCCAAAATTTTTTTTTTCAATGAACTCGCCATGCCCCTCATTGAATACCTTGGGGTGTCTTCTTTCCAAAATGGGGTCACATGTGGGGTATTTATACTGCCCTGGCATTTTAGGGGCCCCAAAGCGTGAGAAGAAGTCTGGTATCCAAATGTCTAAAAATGCCCTCCTAAAAGGAATTTGGGCCCCTTTGCCCACCTAGGCTGCAAAAAAGTGTCACACATGTGGTATCTCCGTATTCAGCAGAAGTTGGGGAATATGTTTTGGGGTGTCATTTTACATATACCCATGCTGGGTGAGATAAATATCTTGGTCAAATGCCAACTTTGTATAAAAAAAATGGGAAAAGTTGTCTTTTGCCAAGATATTTCTCTCACCCAGCATGGGTATATGTAAAATGACACCCCAAAACACATTCCTTACCTTCTCCTGAGTACGGAGATACCACATGTGTGACACTTTTTTGCAGCCTAGGTGGGCAAAGGGGCCCACATTCCAAAGAGCACCTTTCAGATTTCACAGGTCATTTACCTACTTACCAGACATTAGGGCCCCTGGAAAATGCCAGGGCAGTATAACTGCCCCACAAGTGACCCCATTTTGGAAAGAAGACACCCCAAGGTATTCCGTGAGGGGCATGGCAAGTTCCTAGAATTTTTTATTTTTTGTCACAAGTTAGTGGAAAATGATGATTTTTTTTTTTTTTTTTTTTTTTTCATACAAAGTCTCCTATTCCACTAACTTGTGACAAAAAAAAAAAATTTCCATGAACTCACTATGCCCATCAGCGAATACCTTGGGGTCTCTTCTTTCCAAAATGGGGTCACTTGTGGGGTAGTTATACTGCCCTGGCATTCTAGGGGCCCAAATGTGTGGTAAGGAGTTTGAAATCAAATTCTGTAAAAAATGACGAGTGAAATCCGAAAGGTGCTCTTTGGAATATGGGCCCCTTTGCCCACCTAGGCTGCAAAAAAGTGTCACACATCTGGTATCTCCGTACTCAGGAGAAGGTGGGGAATGTGTTTTGGGGTGTCATTTTACATATACCCATGCTGGGTGAGAGAAATATCTTGGCAAAAGACAACTTTTCCCATTTTTTTATACAAAGTTGTCATTTGACCAAGATATTTATCTCACCCAGCATGGGTATATGTAAAAAGACACCCCAAAACACATTCCTCAACTTCTCCTGAGTACGGGGATACCAGATGTGTGACACTTTTTTGCAGCCTAGGTGGGCAAAGGGGCCCATATTCCAAAGAGCACCTTTCGGATTTCACTCGTCATTTTTTACAGAATTTGATTTCAAACTCCTTACCACACATTTGGGCCCCTAGAATGCCAGGGCAGTATAACTACCCCACAAGTGACCCCATTTTGGAAAGAAGAGACCCCAAGGTATTCGCTGATGGGCATAGTGAGTTCATGGAAGTTTTTATTTTTTGTCACAAGTTAGTGGAATATGAGACTTTGTATGAAAAAAAAAAAAAAAAAAAAATCATCATTTTCCACTAACTTGTGACAAAAAATAAAAAATTCTAGGAACTCGCCATGCCCCTCACGGAATAGCTTGGGGTGTCTTCTTTCCAAAATGGGGTCACTTGTGGGGTAGTTATACTGCCCTGGCATTCTAGGGGCCCAAATGTGTGGTAAGGAGTTAGAAATCAAATTCTGTAAAAAATGATGAGTGAAATCCGAAAGGTGCTCTTTGGAATATGGGCCCCTTTGCCCACCTAGGCTGCAAAAAAGTGTCACACATCTGGTATCTCCGTACTCAGGAGAAGGTGGGGAATGTGTTTTGGGGTGTTATTTTATATATACCCATGCTGGGTGAGAGAAATATCTTGGCAAAAAACAACTTTTCCCATTTTTTTATACAAAGTTGTCATTTGACCAAGATATTTATCTCACCCAGCATGGGTATATGTAAAAAGACACCCCAAAACACATTCCTCAACTTCTCCTGAGTACGGGGATACCAGATGTGTGACACTTTTTTGCAGCCTAGGTGGGCAAAGGGGCCCATATTCCAAAGAGCACCTTTCGGATTTCACAGGTCATTTTTTACTGAATTTGATTTCAAACTCTTTACCACACATTTGGGC
Source organism: Bufo bufo (assembly GCF_905171765.1). Taxonomy (NCBI): domain Eukaryota; kingdom Metazoa; phylum Chordata; class Amphibia; order Anura; family Bufonidae; genus Bufo; species Bufo bufo. The sequence continues at coordinate 47,228,963 of NC_053391.1, forward strand.
CCCTAGAATGCCAGGGCAGTATAACTACCCCACAAGTGACCCCATTTTGGAAAGAAGAGACCCCAAGGTATTCGCTGATGGGCATAGTGAGTTCATAGAACTTTTTATTTTTTGTCACAAGTTAGTGGAATATGAGACTTTGTAAGAAAAAAAAAAAAAAAAATCATCATTTTCCGCTAACTTGTGACAAAAAATAAAAAGTTCTATGAACTCACTATGCCCATCAGCGAATACCTTAGGGTGTGTACTTTCAGAAATGGGGTCATTTGTGGGGTGTTTGTACTGTCTGGGCATTGTAGAACCTCAGGAAACATGACAGGTGCTCAGAAAGTCAGAGCTGCTTCAAAAAGCGGAAATTCACATTTTTGTACCATAGTTTGTAAACGCTATAACTTTTACCCAAACCATTTTTTTTTTACCCAAACATTTTTTTTTTATCAAAGACATGTAGAACTATAAATTTAGAGCAAAATTTCTATATGGATGTCGTTTTTTTTGCAAAATTTTACAACTGAAAGTGAAAAATGTCATTTTTTTGCAAAAAAATCGTTAAATTTCGATTAATAACAAAAAAAGTAAAAATGTCAGCAGCAATGAAATACCACCAAATGAAAGCTCTATTAGTGAGAAGAAAAGGAGTTAAAATTCATTTGGGTGGTAAGTTGCATGACCGAGCAATAAACGGTGAAAGTAGTGTAGGTCAGAAGTGTAAAAAGTGGCCTGGTCTTTCAGGGTGTTTAAGCACTGGGGGCTGAGGTGGTTAATCATGTACATAAAAAAAAACCTTGATAACCCTGATTTTGAGTATTTTGTAGATGGAAGCAGGTTCATGGGAGAGAATGGCCGGTTCCACACTGGATATGCAGTGGTCACACAGCATGATGTAGGAATAGCTGAACCACTCCCACCTCACATGTCAGCGCCAGAGGCGGAGCAGAAGGCCCTCACTGAGGCATGTAAATTGGCCAAGGGGAAGAAGGTGAACATCTACACGGTCTCAAGGTATACTTTTGGTATTGCACATGACTATGGACCCATATGGTGGGCTAGAGACTTTCTAACATCAGCAAGCCAGCCAATTAAAAATAAAGACTCTGTACATGAACTTATGAACTCTTTGTTATTACCAGAGGAGGTTGCTATTATTAAGGTAAAGGCTCATACAAGATGTACCATGGTGGAAGCAAAAGGCAATGATCGAGCAGACAAGGCAGCCAAACAAGCTGCACTCCAGCCACTAAATTCTGATGCCACCCCGATGAGGGCCTTGGGACCTGATGACATTTCAGAAAGTACATTTCAAAGAATGCTTGAACAAGCCCCTTCTGAGGAAAAAGAACTGTGGGCAAAACAAGGGGCAAACCTGCTGAACATGGAATTTGGAGAAACAAGGACAAAATTTGTCTACCACGCCCTCTATACCCAGTTATGGCTCAGGAGGCCCACGGGCCCACTCACCTATCAAAAGGTGCCATGGTAAGTGTGGTTAATGCAGGGTGGATTGCTCCAGAATTTTCTACAGTAGGCTCTCGGTTTGTACAAGGATGCATGGTCTGTGCATTGACCAATCCCGGTCAAGTGGTGAAGACTGCAAGCAAGGCCACTTTACCCGTTCCAGAGACTGCAGACAGACTATATACAACTGCCTAAGGTAGGAGTAAATGAATTTGTACTTGTGTGTGTTGATCTCTTTTCACGGTGGCCGGAAGCCTTCCCAGTAGCAAAGGCAAATGCAAAGAACACAGCAAAAAAGCTGGTCAGTGAACTGGTGTTCAGGTATGGTGTCCCTGAAGTTATTGAATCAGACAGGGGTTCCCACTTCACAGGAGAACTAATGAGGGAAGTGATGCAGGCTTTAGGGGTCCATACAGCATACCATCCCCAAAGCATCGGCCGCGTCGAGCACCTAAATGGCACGCTCAAATTGGAAATTCAAAAGCCATGCAGGAAACTCTGCGGCCTTGGCCAGAGTGCCCTTAGCTTTAGGCCTCTTGCACATGAACGTTTTTTTCCTTCCATTTTTTGCGTTTCGTATATGGAACCATTTATTTCAATGGATCAGCAAAAAAAACGGAAGGTACTCCGTTTACGTATATTCGTTCTGTTCAAAGATAGAACCTGTCCTATTATTGTCCGCATAACGGACAAGGATAGTACTGTTTTATCAGGGGCCAGGTGTTCCGTTCCGCAAAAAACAGAATGCACACGGACGTCATCCGTATTTTTGGCAGATCCGTTTTTTGCGGTCCGCAAAATACTGAAAAAGCCATATGGTCGTGTGCAAGAGGCCTTATACTCAGTCAGTGAAGTAAAGGATCCCAGCAGACGTGACTTGATGCTCATTGGAATTTTATTGCAAGATAACAAAATGTCCCATATTCTAGGACGCGTTTCGGCAAAGGTAGCCTTTTTCAACAGGTAAGTATCCATTACAAAGCCAGGTTTATATACACCAATAATGCATGAGGATAAAGCACCTCCCAGTGACGTCAGACACCGGAAGGGGTGGTACATACAAAGTAAGAATTTTTTTTTTTATAACAGAAAATATAGTAGTCAAGTGGCAACATAAGGAATGTATCAATAAAATGTGGTTGTGGTGCCACTCAGTGTTATATACAAATGTATCTTCAAATTTTGACATATAAGCATTTGCATAGGGCGGGGCCACGTTCGAACCTATCGCGGTCCCCAGCCTCTGCAGATACTAGGTATCTTCGAACATGAAATAATTATCATATAAGACAAGATGGAGGAGTTGTACAAAAAAATCACATTCAGTAGAAGAGTAATCACTTTTTTCTAGAAATGACTTAACTGCCTGTATACCTCCACTGTGTTCAATGGAGGTATATAGGCTTACCACATCGATCGTCACCAAAAGACTTTCTGGTGGAATAGGTCCTAGTTGGGCTATAGTGCTGAGAAAATGTTGCGTGTCTGATAAGAAGGATGGAGTATCCTTTATTAGGGGTGTAAGTATCTTCTCAAGCACTATTGCCAATGGTGATAAAATGAATCCCACCGAGGCCACAATCGGGCATCCTGGGGGGTCATTTGTATATAACACTGAGTGGCACCACAACCACATTTTATTGTGGAAAAGATTCATTGATGACATTTTTTGCATATGGGCGGGGCCACGTGAGACCCTCGCGTCCTTTCTCTTACATCTGAACCATGCATGTGTTGGTCTACAATTCACATTAACTTGTGATAGCCAAACAGTAAGTTTTCTTGACACAAGGGTAATCAAGGATCCCAATGGTAACCGCTCTGATTTATTCAGGAAAGAGACGGATAGAAACAGTATCCTCCACTTTACCAGTGCTCATCCACCTTCTCTGAAAAGGGCAATTCCCAAGTCCCAGTATCAGAGGGTGAGACGTATTGTCTCTGATCCCTCTATACAGGGACTTAGAATTGATGAAATGACCAAGAGGTTTGTGGAAAGAGGGTATCCCTCATCAGCTCTAAGAAAAACTTTGAGTGATCTGGATAACCCCAGTAGATTTGAAAAGGTAGAAGCCCCAAGAGTGGCACTGATTCACAAGTACCATCCTTTCAATCACAAATTAGACAATATTGTGAGGAAGCACTGGCACCTGCTGGGAAAAGCGTACCCCCAGATTGAAGAATTTAAAAATACCCCGCTTATCTGTAACAAAAAAAACCCCGAGCTATAGAGATAAGCTAGTACGCACTGATATGGGGAGTCCAAAAGGTACCCTTAAACAGAGTGTACTTGCTACACAGCAGAAAGGTACGTTTCCCTGCTTGCATTGCTTCCAGTGCTCAAATATAATCAAAGGACCCAACATCTATCACCCACATACTGGACGTATATATTCGGTGGATGGTTTCTTCACCTGTGAATCTACTAATGTGATATACCTAATCAAATGTCCTTGTGGGTTATTATATATTGGAGAAACAATGCAAACCATCAGAGATCGCATTAGAAAACACAAGTCCACCATTAGGACTAAGAACCTATCGTTTCCAGTCCCCTCCCATTTTGAAAAATGTAAACACACTATTGCCCAATTGAAGTTCCAGGTAATAGAATGGGTCACCAGACCCAGAAGGGGAGGAGACATCAAGAAATTATTATTACGCTGGGAGGCTTACTGGATCCATACCCTGGATACCTTACACCCTAGAGGTCTCAATAGGGACTATGAAATTATGCACATTTAGGATTCTGGTTGATCAATGCACAATTCCTGTTCATTTTGGATATCTAATATGTATCATTATTATTTTTTAGACATCTACCACCCAATGAAGGATTACTCAGCTGAGATGGTATCTATAATAATATATAATACATGTGTCTTGATACATTCCTTATGTTGCCACTTGACTACTATATTTTCTGTTATAAAAAAATGTTTTGTTACTTTGTATGTACCACCCCTTCCGGTGTCTGACGTCACAGGGAGATGCTTTATCCTCATGCATTATTGGTGTATATAAACCTGGCTTTGTAATGGATACTTACCTGTTGAAAAAGGCTACCTTAGCCGAAACGCGTCCTAGAATATGGGACATTTTGTTATCTTGCAATAAAATTCCAATGAGCATCAAGTCACATCTGCTGGGATCCTTTACTTCATTGCACGTGGAAACCGGTCCTGGTCCCGCGCGGCGTGCATCAGAGCGAGTGCTGACCGATTTATCTTGATACTTATACTCAGTCAGGACCACTCCAAACAGAAAGACAGGATTATTCCCATTTGAGATTCTGTTTGGAAGCGCCCCCAAATTAGGATTGTATTTTCCACAACAGTTGCAAATGAACTATGATAGCCTAACAAGCTACATGCGGGCCCTCACAAAGAGGCCTGAGCACACCCATAAACAACTGTTTGCTTCCCTTCCAGATCCAGTAAAGGAACACACAGTCTGCAACCAGGAGACTGGGTGGTGATAACAAGACATGTGAGGAAAGACCTGGATCCCAGATTTGATGGTCCTTTCCAAGTCCTGTTGACTACTCATACAGCAGTAAAGGTTGAAGGAAAGCCTAACTGGATACACGCTTCTCACTGCAAGAAAGTTCTGACACCTAAGAATGAGGATCCTCCTGCTGATGGCCGCCCTAATCCTGGGATCAATAGCACTGTACCAACAACTGAAGGATAATTGGGACAATCCACCTATCCGACACCACCAGGTGTTTTTTAGAGCGGTGGTCCCTAACCTTTTTTGCACCAAGGACCAGTTTCATGCAAGACAATTTTCTCAGGGATCGGGTGGGGTGTGGTTCTGGGGCGGGGCTTAGGGGGTGGGCGGAGCTTGGGGTGCTGATCGGCTCTGACTAATTCATGCGCATAACAAAACACAAGGTGCATATTAAAATATATAATGATGGGGTTAATGGCATCAGGTACATGCTGGAGTAACTTGCTGTTAATATGAGGCACATTGTTTTATCAATTTGGACCTGCATGTGCCTCACATTAATAGTAAGTAACCTCATCATGTGTACCTCACATTAATGGTTAACCCAATGTTGCCCATTATTTGATGAGGTGCTTGGGGCCATTTAATTTTAATGTGAGGTACATGGGGGTACTAATGTAATAGCACTATGCACCTTAGATAAATAATAGGTGACCCCATCTTCTTAAATAATGGCTACTGGCAACATTGCGGTTAATGAGTCACATTAACCCCAAATCTTGCTGGCTGCCTGATACATGTTTTATGCCTGCCTTTATTTTGAGGCAGGCTAATAATCTTGCAGTGTGTAGGACGGGGTGTGGGCCACGTATCTGCGCCGGCTGCTTTTCAGAGCACTAATGGCTGGGTACTGGAGAACACAAGACTCAGGAGGAGGAGGCTGCCACTGCTGCTGTTAGCCGAGTACACTAGCTAAGACGGTGTAGCGGTAAACCCTCTCCCGTCCCTCCTCCTACTTTAATATTAGCCACACATTTATTGGTGGCAGTGGTGCGGGCAGTGTCAGAGCCCGCTCGTTTTATAGGGCTCTGCGGCGGCAGCGTCATGGGAGGGATCCCCTCCCTCCGTCCCTCCTTCTCCACTGACTCTGGCCCCTCTGATGTGCGTGTCGGGCGCGCATGCGCCTGGCGTCTTCGCTCCTCTCTCCTCTGCGGCCCGGCAAACAATCTTCCAGGGCCTGGTCCTGGGCTGCGGCCCGACGGTTGGGGACCACTGGTTTAGAGGACTCAATGACACTGACAGTGAAATTAAAGACTGTTGGATCTGTACTCACAGTCCATGAGTTCAAGAACTATGCCTTATCTGGCAATCCCTTTGACTTTTAAAGAACTTATTCATATGTTGTGTTGGCAGTTTGTCTCACAAAGAATACCAGGTCCTGATGATCAAAAGTATAACCCCACTGAAGTCTCTCTCCCCATAGCAGGGTGGGTGGAGGCCCCTTGGTGGCAAGCAAATGTAACTGCCCAGAAAGATGCTACAGTGCGGGTATGGGATTTTGACGGGCAGAAGAGGGCCAGGAAAAAGGTACAACAGCTTTATCTGGGGCAATTTGGATTTCCTGTCCAAGTTTCCTTTGGGCTTCTGGACGGCTACAGTACAGATCAAGGAAGTATGCAGGGACTAGTTAGGACCCTCCATAATAAGTAATGGGAATATAACCAGTTTTTCCCTTCAGGTGGGGATGATGACTGTGAGAAATATAATAACGGATTGTTAGCGCAATTCATGCGCTTCTCCTTCTTCTTTGTGTGGTGCCAAATCAATTAGAAGAATAAGTATGTGCATGCCATACAGCTTTATAATGAGACCAGACAAACTAGGTGGTTTCATGAAAGCATCTTCTCATCTTCCCTGAGCATGATAGAAGAGCAGGCGAGAGAGAGTTTTTATTCACAGTACATTCACTTAAATAGCAGACATGACATCACAAAAGGGGTGTTCCTTAAGAAGAGACTATTGGCTCCTTAACCTGATAGGAGTGGTTTCACTGAGTCTATAGGTGTATTTGAAGACTGTAATGTACTCCCCTCTTCCCCCTCCATTATTGACCTTCTCATACATATGGTTTGCGGCCATCTAGTGGACAAAAATGTGTACTACAGAATATTCCAATTATATATGGATAAAATAATAAATCCTTCTCTCACAAATCCCTCCTTTTGCGGGCAATAGACCAGAGGTGAACAGGCAAAGTGAGGTACTCTCCCAACGCCCTAAACAGCGAAGAGCTGGACTTTCCTTATTGCTTCACCAGGTCCCCTCAACTCCCTTTCGGGTTTGCCTTCACCTTGTCCTATTTACCCCGCAACCATCAACAAGGTTTTATTTACTTCAGGATGGAATAATCTTTGTCTTTGACAGGGGCACAGCACATATACATAGTGTGGGCATGGATGTATTATACATTTTCCAAAACAATTTCCCTAAAATGTAGAACTATATGACAGCCCATTAAAACCAAATTCTAATAACATTGTAGTCACTGAACCAGTTCCCAAAACATTATTCTGGCCATGATATTAATTTCAGAATTTTTCCCGTCAGTTAATTTGATAAAGTTCATCAGTTTCTTCAGATCCTTGGTGATCCTTCCATCAGTTTCTTCAGATCCTTGGTGATCCTTCCATCAGGGGCAGTGTTGTCCGGGATGTAGATGCAGCAGTTCCTGTAGACCCCTCCTTTTTCTGCTGTCAAGGACCAGTCGGTTCTGTAGAGTCATCACTGGAAAAGAGCTCAGTTGTTCCACCATTCCTTCAACAGCATCACCGATATAATTCACAAATCTCTGTTGATGACAATAGAGATGTTAATCCAATCAAAAAAACATTAATTTTTTTATTTTTACTAATCATGGGAGTTAATGACTCGAATCCTGCAACTATCTGACTTTTTGCTTTAAATTAATCAGAAACTCTTCTACAGACTCCTATGGCATCCATGTATAAACGTGAGTCAAAGGATGCAGGCAGTGACCTCCTTAGTCGTGACCGGACATTATTTTCTGATTTGATCCCACTCAGGAGGTGAGAATAGAACAAATGGCATCAGTACCCGATCAGGACTTGATCAGGGTACATTGACCACTTCATTCCACCTGCATCCCGGGTCGGAGTTTCAAATCTCCACACAATCACCAGATATCTGTGTTTTGATCATTTTGGTTGATAAACCAACTGTCAGAGTAAACGTTAGAGTCACAACTTGTCTTCTTCAGCTGAATTATGTAAGAACAATATCCTGGAGGGAAAACACCAAAGGGCTTTCCTGTATAAATCCTGTCTCTAAGGTCCTAGGGGATCTTTGTCACTTACACACGCTCCTAACACATATATCCCCAAATCCTGTTGTATAGGATTTCTAATGGACAGGAACAGAGGATTACACTCATCATGTTTACAACTGTTTGGTGGGGTTCCCTTCAGGATAGTCATTCTTTGCGACAAACCTTCACCTTTACTGACTCTAGAGGTAGTTTCCACTGGATTATATTCCCAACACTTCAGACTAGTACTCCATTCTGTTAATTTCTAATATCCACAGTTGGTATGGTCATATTTAAATACAATTACCGTAGACTGGGTCAGTTCCAGTCACACAGATGTACTTATCAGACCAAAACCAAGTGTCCTATCTGTCATCTGTCTTACAGTCCACTATACTGCAAAAGTCAACTTAGTTGTTCCTGACTCATCTTGATAATATATCACCGTTGGAATTTGATTTGACTGTGATTTCCCCTTTGTACAATATGGAACAAACAATAAGGCATGAAACAACATTATGGCTCTTATAGTCCTGACACTTGATTGCAATACGATCAGTTTCTCCTTGCAATTCGACAGCAGTGGCGGCGGTTCTCAGGACTTGATGTAGGTCTTCAAACCGTAGCTCTAGGACTTTCCGCACGTCTCTTGTTTCACCACTATCCAATCTCCTGATTGTGAAGAATGAATCGCTTCTATACAGTCTGGATTCTAGGAAACAACTAAAACTTGGAAATACACATTAGACAATAACTTGTGCAACAGACAACATAATTTGGAAAACTACTATGCTGCATCTGGAACTATTGGGGAAATAGACACCTAATCCAGGAGCATTCCCAAAGAGTACTTCATAAGGACTTAGGCCTATCTTCCGGTTAGATGTGTACCGGATGGAGAAAAACCCCAGGGATAGGTACTCTCACCTCAGTCAGTATCTTTTAGCTGTAGCCTTCGCTACAGGCCAAATCTCCGAATATCCTGGAAAGAGATCAATATAGACACAGACATATTCACACTGTTCCACCTTTGTTCTGAATGTAGTCAATCCGCAGTCTCTGAAATGGGTAAGATGACCTTGGCATATGCCTTCCTGGAACTCCCATAGTTCTCCCATCATTATTACAGCATTCACCTAGTGGCAGCATTGTTGACCCCAGGAGTCATCCACCACAGAACCCAATCACACCTTCTCTCTCTCGATTTGCCCATGTTCTAAATCCATCCTCTTTAGGTAGAGTGCCCTCTGAAGGAAGAGTTTATTACCAACTCTTCAGAGTCCTATTATCACTTCTACCTTTATCCTTTGATGTTTCCTTTCAGCCTCTGTAACCTGTATCTGAAAAAGACAAACTTTTTGGAAGTCCACTGGCCTTAAGCCATCCTTTATCACACAGATTTCCACTTAGCGTAGACTTCAGGTAATAATGTAACCTCTACCTCCTCAGGCAGCATCAGGGCATCAAACATCTTTCATACACTCAGCATTCATTATTGATGGGCTTAGCCATGGATCCAACAAAATCTCTGCTTCACTAGATTAGACCATAATAATGAGTGATACCGAAGGCATACCTGGATGCTAGCAGTCTTACCCTCAGCCATCTTACCAACCTCAGCGAGTGTCTTCAGCTCTGTCTCCTGCACTACCATTGCTGGACGGAGTGGTTCTTTCTTGACAACATCAGATTAAGTAGGAACAGCATATCCTGTCCGAGGTGATCCATCTTCCAGGAACCTGAAATGATCTACCAGAAACTCAAAAAATGTGGTTATTAATTGGATACATTAAATTTGAATTTGAATTTTTATATTTTTATTTACTACTCCCAGAAAGCACTTTTTATTTTTATTTACAGAGGTGGGAAAAAGTATTTGTATTTACTACTCCCAGCCTCCCCCTTCCAGATGCAGCAGAGTGATCGGATCTAATTTTGCACACCCTTAAGACAGTGATTAATTGGTGAGAGGAGTAGGAATTGCATTACTAGATGCTCCTACACATGTGATACTACCCTCAGTCATGAGAGATCATGGAACATGTTTGCTATGAGGCAATGTAATTAGATCCTAAGGACTGTATAGATAATAGGGATCCAGTATTTGATTCTGGGTTGTTAATTTCCTATGGGTGTTTCATTTGAAGGGGCTGAACATTTGTCTTCCTCCCACAGGCGAGGAAGTGGGCAAGTACCTACAAAGTCTCCCCCCCCCCCCCCCCTTGTGGGGAGGACTGATAGGCAGCCACCCCCACATTAGGTCTTTGTTTGATTTAACTTTTAACAATATGACAAAATAGGGACAAAATTAACTTCTCTCAAGCCTAGCCAACACTAGACCTTTCTAGATGATTCTCAAGATCATATACAAAGGCAGCACTTAGGATTTTCTCATGCATAGCTAAAGTAATCTCAAAAATCCAAATCCACCCAACTTTTCTGGAGTCTAGTGAAAACTTTCTCCACACACTCTGTCCTGAGGACAATGTGACTGACTGATGATCTAAACACTTCATCACAGACTCAATGATCTTCACTATGCATTAAATCCTCAGCTCTACATTGGACTAAATTTTCCAAATCTCATAAATAATATGAGAAAACTCTCCATATTTTAACTAATTTTCTATAAAGCAGCATAAGTAAGTCCTCTGAATTGGGAATTCTATTCATCATGGCAAAATTGATGTTACTACTGGGTGTAGTATATGTCATACATCATATAATGATGCAGATATCCCTACACTTTCACTCATACCTGAATAAGGACTTAGAATGGGTGCAATCTAGATTGAGTAGACTGGCCACTTCCAACTAGCATCATAGGGGCAATTACTGCAGGTACATTTTTAACTGATGGGACATACAATTGGGAAGGGTTATTTTCAGACATCACTGGATATAATCCAGTGTTGGAACTATGATAGGATTGTGTAAAGTCTTTGAGATCCACAAACACACATGTTACTTGCACACACACTCATCCCCCATAAGGCCTAAGGAAAGAGTTTTTGGGGGGTGGGGAAGGGCTAGAGAGAGCAGAAGGCACAGTGGGTGGTGCTGATTAGCACATTCCAGCACCTGGTGTAGAGGAGGGGCTGACAGAAAAAGCAATAGGTAGTCTTTGATGGACCACAAGACCCAGGATTACTTTTTTTTTTTTTACAACACATGTGGTGGGGGGAAGGGAATGCCGCATGGCCAACTCTCTTTGTTCTGTTCCCTACCACACCCAAATCCTCCATTTTACTATATCAATTGTCAATTCTCCTCAATTACTTTCAACTTTCCATATACAGTTTTCCACAAACTTTAATTTGATCTATCTCCTACTGCATTTGCAACATCTCTAGGGGGAACTTTTACACAAAACTGCATATTTACGGATAATACCGGAAATCGCTGCTACTTAGTATGACAGAATGCTTTCAACTTTTATTTCTAACTGAAACTTTTCCTTTCTTTTTCTCTCATCAACTGAGCCGCTGTTAATATCTCTTTTCACTCTGTCCTGCAACATTAGAATTTCCCATTTTTGTAGTTGCACAAAGCTCTAACAATTGCTACTTATCAAACCCGCAAACTTAAGCGTAGTTGCACAAAGCTCAAACGGAATCCGATTACTATAAGTAATCGCCACCGAACCCACAAACTTAAGCGCAGTTGCACACAGCTCAAATGAAATAATAGTATTGACCCCACAATCTCTCAAAGTGAAGACCCCTTGTCAATTCACCGGGATACAAAATCTTAATAACTTCCAATTGCCTATGAGACAATTGGTATTAACCCTTTTCCCAAGATTCTCGTCAGAATATTGACTGGGAACTAATTCTACGTCACAGGATATCCGGCTCAGCTGTCTAACAATTTCCTTTTAGTTTCAGCATGTTCTACCACACAAAGAAGGAATATTTCAACAGGTTCTTTCTAACGGACAGATCAGCTATAACTTGAACCCTTTTATCGCGATAACACCAATTCAACTCTTGAGAACCCACAAAAGCGGAAGTTACAGAGGAGATTTGTAAGAAATAAAGCTTTCTTACCTTGCCGGCATGTGATCTCGTCTGATGGTTCCGTTTAAGTCGCTCTCGTGGCGTTTGAATCGGAAGTTACGCAAGCTGTCTGCCTCACGCTCGGCGCCATTTTGTTAGCGCAATTCATGCGCTTCTCCTTCTTCTTTGTGTGGTGCCAAATCAATTAGAAGAATAAGTATGTGCATGCCATACAGCTTTATAATGAGACCAGACAAACTAGGTGGTTTCATGAAAGCATCTTCTCATCTTCCCTGAGCATGGTAGAAGAGCAGGCGAGAGAGAGTTTTTATTCACAGTACATTCACTTAAATAGCAGACATGACATCACAAAAGGGGTGTTCCTTAAGAAGAGACTATTGGCTCCTTAACCTGATAGGAGTGGTTTCACTGAGTCTATAGGTGTATTTGAAGACTGTAATGTACTCCCCTCTTCCCCCTCCATTATTGACCTTCTCATACATATGTTTTGCGGCCATCTAGTGGACAAAAATGTGTACTACAGAATATTCCAATTATATATGGATAAAATAATAAATCCTTCTCTCACAGGATCAATAACAGAAACAGGTCTGAAATACTCCTGCTCATGTAGCTTAGGAAGCAAAAGCGAAGAAGAGGAGGAATGCTGTCTTTATAACTGTTACTGCTGCAGCATATATATTGCTTTACCACTTTACCTATAATTACACTTTGCCCAGTGATCTCTATTTTGCCTGTGGAAAAGCAGCATACAAGTAGATCCCTCCCGGAGCATCTGGGACATGCACACTAGCAAGACAGACCCCTGCCACTTTTATTATACCACAAGGTAAGGTCCCTTGCAGTCCCCAAGCATACCCTTTACCGCAGGGCTGCAGACAACATCCCTAGGCCCAATGGAAGACCCCATGTAGTAGAAATGAGTATCTCGAATAAATTCTTTAGCACTCTGTTCCTTTATCCGATGGTAATGCAGATGTGGGATAAGTTAGTAGTATCCACAGATTACCTTGAAGATCAGATATGGGAAGTGATAGGAATGCTGAATCAGACTAATGTTGTCCAGTCTCAACTCATAATTGTTACTAACCAACATACTCTAGTGTTAGATTATCTAACTGCCAAAAAAGGAGGGATGTGTCAAGTGATAGTTCCCGCCTGCTGCCACTAAGGCCTCATGCACACGACCGTTGTTTTGGTCCGCATCCGAGCCGCAGTTTTTGCAGCTTGGATGCGGACCCATTAACTTCAATCATTGCTCTGTTCCGTGGTCAGCAAACAAAATATAACCTGTCCTATTCTTGTCCGTTTTGCGAACAAGAATAGGCAGGTATATTAATGGCTGTTCGAGCCGTTCTGCAATTTGCGGAACGCACACGGACGCCATCCGTGTTTTGCGGATCCGCAATTTGCGGACCGCAAAACACACAACGGTCGTGTGCATGTAGCCTAAAGGAAACCTTCAAGTACGAGCAGGGATAGAAAAAATTAAGGGAATGCGGGGAAAATGGTTGAGAGAACATAGTGCAGACAAATGGTGGGGAGACACTTTCTCATTTCTAAATCCCGCTAATTGGTGGGTGGATGGTAGGAATTTTACAAACAATAATGCAAGTAGTGTTGATTATAAATTATAATAGTAGTATATGCTGTGATTAAGCTTATGTTTATGTGCACCAACAGGTTCTGTACCAAAAGGAGAAACTACCAAGATTATTGAGAGGTCTTAGGAACTGCATCAATACCTGAGAGGGAATCTGGCCTCCGGCTGGCAGTTGGACCTATCCCAACTGAAGTACCTCTGGGTTAAGATGTGAGTTCCAAGATATCTCAAAATGGGGGAATTGTGAGGGATGAGAATCCATTTTGTATAAACATGTCCTCCATCTGCATGTGTAAAATTAATGAACCAGCTGGCAGGATTAGGGAGTCTCTGTGTATACAGTTAAAATGTGTTCTAGCTACAAGGCCAAGGTAAGAAGCTCCCTCGCTCCCCTTATCAGAGTTTGACATACAAGAGAGAGTTATGTTCCTTCTGAGTTCGGGATGTACTGCTGAAGAATGTCAACTTTGAGATAAGATGCTACAGAAACTTTTTAATTATTAGAATTCTGTTAGTATGGTTGCGTATTAACAGTTTAGTACGCAAAATTAGTTTCGCTTTCCACCCCTTTGGTGGTGTGCCAGATTTGTCTGTGATTATCTGTAGTGTTATAAAAATGTATGCTTGTGTGGAATAAATTTAAGAGAATTTGATTAAGCAAGTGTGTCTCTGTGTCAGATCTCCAAGCGCTCATAAAGAAAACTTCAATTAGTACCCCGACAATCATAGAGGTGGGGGTTTTGCCCTAACAGTGCATGAGGCCTAAATGTGTATACATATGTACATAGCTCTCAGTCACTGATAGTTGACCGGGGACGGTCTTAAAGGGTTGTCTCACTTTAGCAAGTGGCATCTATCATGTAGAGGAAGTTAATACAAGGCACTTACTAATGTATTGTTATTATCCATATTGCTTCCTTTTCTGGCTTTATTTATTTTTCCATCACATTATACACAGTTTCCATTGTTACTACCACCCTGTAATCCGGCAGTGGTGCTCTCGCTTACACACTATAAGAAAAAATGCCAACCTCTCTAGTGGCCGGGACCATGGGAGCTCACATAGGCTGGTACTTTTTTCTATAGTGTACAAGCACAGCCATGCTGCTGGACTGCAGGGTGGTTGCAACCATGGAAACTTTCTCTGCATAATAAATGCTATTTGCTGAAGTGGCAAAACCCCTTTAAAGGGAACCTGTCACCGGGAGTTTGTGTATAGAGCTGAAGACATGGGTTGCTAGATGGCCGCTAGCACATCCGCAATACCCAGTCCCCATAGCTCTGTGTGTATTTATTGTGTAAAAAAAACGATTTGATTGGTTTTACAAATTAACCTGAGATGATCAAATCAGGTTTTTTACACAATAAAAGCACACAGAGCTATAGGGACTGGGTATTGCGGATGTGCTAGCGGCCACCTAGAAACCCATGTCTTCAGCTCTATACACAAAATCCCGGTGACCGGTTCCCTTTAAGCGATGTGCTAATGTCAGCAGAACATAACTGTATGATTTTTAACTCCCTGTCTGCCGCTGTTTCCTCAAAATAAAGACTTTTATAATATGCTAATGAGCCTCTAGGTGCTAGTGGGGCGTTGCTGCTGCACCTAGAGGCTCCATCTTCTCACCCTTTGGCACGCCCATGTCCAGTTGATTGAAGTCCTAGTTCTCCTATGTGCCCGTAAAATCCCGTGCCTGCGCCGTCCCGTTTAGTATTTGGCGCAGGCGCAGTGAGTGAAGCCGGCTGCAGGAGAGCGTCCTTCACTCACTGCGCCGAATACTAAACGGGACGGCGCAGGCGTGGGATTCACGGGGCACTTAGGAGAACTAGGATGTCAATCAACTGGACTTGAGCGTGTCAAAGGGTGAGAAGATGGAGCCTCTAGGTGCTGCAGCAACGCCCCACTAGCACCTAGAGCAGTGATGGCCAACCTTTTAGAGACCGAGTGCCCAAACTGCAACCTAAAACCCACTTATTTATCGTAAAGTGGCAACACGGCAATGTAACCTGAATACTACAGAGCAATATAGTATATCTTCCATGTACTTTATCATGTAGCTATAATAGCCTGCCTACATTCAATGCGCTGCCTGTGCTGTTTATAGTACGCCCTGCGCTGATGATGGCAGAAAACATCTAAGGCAATTTGGTACACAATAGACTTTTTCCAGGGTGCGGGTGCCCACAGAGAGGGCTCTGAGTGCCGCCTCTGGCACCCGTGCCATAGGTTCGCCATCACTGACCTAGAGGCTCATTAGCATATTATAAAAGTCTTTATTTTGAGGGAATGGCAGCAGGCAGGGAGTTAAAAATCATGCAGTTATGTTCTGCTGACATTAGCACATCGCTAATGTCAGCCAGATACATAACGATTTTTCTGATGACAGAAACCCTTTAACGGGTCATTTGACACTCTGCAATTCGTCCTGCAGCTATCTGTGTATGGCTGTCAAAGGGTACTTTTACACTAGCATTGTTAGAATCCGGCAGGCAGTTCCGTTGCCGGAACTGCTTGCTGCATCCGGAAATCCGTATGCAAACTGATATCTTTTTTTCCCCGGATCAGTTAGACTTATTCATTGAAATACCGGATCCGGCTTTCCGGTTTATAATTTTTTCAAAGCTAGAAAGAACTGCGCATGGCAAGACCGGAAAACCGGATCCGGCAATTTCCAGGACACTTGGTACCAGATTCAGCATTAATACATTTCAATGGATAGTGATAGTGATAGACGAACATCGGCCGGGACGATTCGCGAACGGGATCAAATGTTCTCAAACCGCAATTTTGCCGCGGCCCCCATTCACTTTAATGGCAGGCGAACCTGAAAAACCTTCAGGTCATATTTTAAGCCACCAAATACTTACAAGAAGTGCACAAATCGTCCCACAACATGGACAGTGACATACCAGAGGGGGATCAATGGCAAAAATTCCCCCCAAAAATATGTATTTTAATCAGGGGCCATTTTTATTCGTCTTAAAGGGAAATTCTCAGAAATGTGCCTTGCTGGAGCCTAGAAAAATGTTATTTTAGGCCACGGGAGTACGGTCCTTAAAAATTAGGCATTCACCTGACTGAAAAAAAATTGTGATTATGTGGCTCGAGGTACATTATGCGCTCAATGGATACATTTTTTTAATGTAGGCCACGGGAGTACAGGCCCCAAACATTAGGCAGAAAAGAACAAGTAATTATGTGGCTGGAGGTATATTAGAAGATCATTCAATATCAATTTTACTGCAGGCCAGTGGAGTACAGGCCCCAAACATTAGGCATTCAGAGTACAGAAAAGAACAATTGATAATGTGGCTGGAGGTAGATTAGGCGGTCACTGAATAACAATTTTACTGTTGGCCAGTTAGATTACAGGCCCCAAAAATTATGCATTCTCCGTACATAAATGATTGAGTGATTATGTGGCTTGAGGTATATTAGATGATCAGTGGATAACAATTTTACAGCAGGCCAGTGGAGTACAGGCCCCAAACATTAGGCATTCACCGGACAGAAAAGAACAAGTAAGAACAAGTGGATATCAATTTTACTGTAGGCCAGTACAATAAGGCTATTTTCACACTGGCGTTTCTGGGTCTGCTTGTGAGATCCGTTTCAGGGCTCTCACAAGCGGCCCAAAACGAATCAGTTTAGCCCCAATGCATTCTGAATGGATAAGGATCAGTTTGCCTCCGTTCAGCCTCCATTCCGCTCTGGAGGCGGACACCAAAACGCTGGTTGCCTGACAAAACTGAGCCAAACGGATCCGTCCTGACTTACAATGTAAGTCAATGGGGACGGATCCGTTTTCACTGACACAATATGGTGCAATTGAAAACGGATCCGCCTCCCATTGACTTTCAGTGTAAGTCAAAACGGATCCGTTTGCATTATCATTTTTTTTTGTTCATGTTAATGCAAACGGATCCGTTATGAACGGATACAAGCGTTTGCATTATAGGTGCGGATCCGTCTGTGCAGATACCAGACGGATCCGCACCTAACGCAGGTGTGAAAGTAGCCTTAGATGTCAAATACATATTTTTAAAAGAACAAAAAATATAAAATTGGATTAAAAACATGGCTAACGAAATCCCCCCTCTTGAAAAAAAACCAAATGATAGTAGTTGAAATTCGATAACACGTGGTCATCACAGGGGTTGAATTCCTCTGAGGTCCCAAACATTAGGCATTCACAAGATATATTAGAAGCTCATTCAATATCAGTTTTACTGCAGGCCAGTGGAGTACAGGCCCCAAACATTAGGCATTTACTGGACATAAAAGATCAAGTGATTATCTGGCTGGAGGTACATTTGGCGGTCACTGGATAACTATTTTACTGCAGGCCAGTATCTCAGCAGAACCGCACACAAATGCTGCACAATACAAATGCACTATATAGAAATTATATTATAGGTATACCACACCCCTGCTTCACTCAGTTTTTTTGGGGGGCAACAGGTATATCACACCAGTTTAAATTAGTTGTTCCAGTAGCGTTTGTCCCTCTATATAGCTGCAGTATCGCAGCAGAACCACACACAACTGCTGCACAATACAAATGCACTATAATATACTTTCTATGTCAGAAAGTACACTGTTCAAAAAAAATTAAGTTGCCACCAAAAAAAAAGTCTTTAGCTTTGATTACGGCACACATTCGCTGTGGCATTGTTTCGATAAGCTTCTGCAATGTCACAAGATTTATTTCCATCCAGTGTTGCATTAATTTTTCACCAAGATCTTGCATTGATGATGGTAGAGTCTGACCGCTGCGCAAAGCCTTCTCCAGCACATCCCAAAGATTCTCAATGGGGTTAATGTGGTGGCCAATCCATGTGTAAAAATGATGTCTCACGCTCCCTGAACCACTCTTTCACAATTTGAGCCCGATGAATCCTGGCATTGTCATCTTGGAATATGCCCGTACTATCAGGGAAGAAAATAATCCATTGATGGAATAACCTGGTCATTCAGTATGTTCAGGTAGTCGCTGATCTCATTCTTGGAGCACATACTGTTGGTGAACCTAGACCTGACCAACTGCAGCAACCCCAGATCATAGCACTGCCCCCACAGGCTGGTACAGTAGGCACTAGGCATGATGGGTGCATCACTTCATCTGCCTCTCTTCTTACCCTGATGTGCCCATCACTCTGGAACAAAGTAAATCTGGACTCATCAGACCACATGACCTTCTTCCATTGCTCCAGAGTCTAATCTTTATGCTCCCTAGCCAATTGAAACCTTTTTTTCTGGTTTGCCTCACTGATTAGTGGTTTTCTTACGGCTACACAGCTGTTCAGTCCCAATCCCTTGAGTTCCCTTCGCATTGTGCGCGTGGAAATGCTCTTACTTTCACTATTAAACATAGCCCTGAGTTCTACTGTTGTTTTTCTTCGATTTGATTTCACCAAACGTTTAAGTGATCGCCGATCATGATCATTCAGGATTTTTTTTCCTGCCACATTTCTTCCTCGAATACGATGGGTCCCCACTATCCTTCAAGTTTTTAATAATGCATTGGACAGTTCTTAACCCAATTTTAGTAGTTTCTGCAATCTCCTTAGATGTTTTCTCTGTTTGATGCATGCCAATGATTTGACCCTTCTCAAACAGACTAACATCTTTTCCACGACCACGAGATGTGTCTTTCGACATGGTTGTTTAAGAAATGAGAAGCAACTCATTGCACCAGTTGGGGTTAAATAACTTATTGCCAGCTAAAAGATAATCGCCCATGCAGTAATTATCCAATAGGAGGCTCATAACTATTTGCTTAGTTAAATCCAGGTGGCGCCTTTTTTTTTGGACAGGCAGTGTATATTATAAGTATATTACACCCCTCAGTAAGTCACACCTATCGATAGCACACCTATACCAGTCCTTAAAAGGACTTTTGTGGCCCTATTAGCTAGCGTTTGGTGTCCCTAACAGCCTGTCCCTGCTCCACAAACCTCTCCCTACACTGGCAAAACATAGAATGTAAAATGGCTGCCAGAGCGGGTTCTTTTATAGGGTGAGGATGTGTCCATGTGCTGAAACATCTAAATTGGCTGTCCTGTCCCACCTGCTGGATGTGTCATGGGTCAAAGTTCTGCAAAATGCAAAGAATATGGCGCCGGTGGACATCGCCATATGTTCATCTGTTCGGCGAACAGCGAACGAGCAAAGTTTGCCGCCAAACGACCGCTAGGCGAACCGCAAGGCCATCTCTAATGCCGGATCTGGCAAGTGCGGTAGAGTTCCGGAATTTTGTCTGGAAAAAATATTGCAGCATGCTGCGGCATTTTGTCCGGTCAAATAACGTACAAGGGACGGAATGGAAGACATCCTGATGCATCCTGAACGGATTGCTTTCCATTCAGAATGCATTAGGACAAAACTGATGCGTTTTTTTCCGGTATTGAGACCGGATTTCAATACCGGAAAAGAATAACGCTAGTGTGAAAGTACCCTAAGGCTTCATTCAGACACATTCCTGCATTAGGCCTCATGCACATGACCGTTGTTTTGGTCCAAGTCCGAGCCGCAGTTTTTACGGCTTGGATGCTGACCCATTCACTTCAATGAGGCTGCAAAAGATGCGGACAGGACTCAGTGTGCTGTCCGCATCCGTTGCTCCGTTCTGTGGTCCGGAAAAAAAATATAACCTGTCCTATTCTTGTCCATTTTGCGGACAAGAATAGGCAGTTATATTAATGGCTGTCCGTGCCGTTCCGCAAATTGCGCAACGCACATGAACACCATCCGTGTTTTGCAGATCCGCAATTTGTAGAACGCAAAACACACAACGGTCGTGTGCATGAGGCCTTAACCGTTTATTACTGCTGCACGAGTTCTGGCGGTCTCTAATGTCCGGCGACCAGCATCATGTACCGACCAGCATCATGTACTTTCACACTTGCGTTGCTGGATTCCATCAACGGAACTGCCTGCCCAATCTGTATGCAAAGGGAAACCATTTGTAGACGGTTCCAGGTCCATCTCACAAATGCATTGCAATACCGGATCCGTCTCTCCGGTGTCATCCGGGAAAACGGATCTGGTATTTATTTATTTTACATTTTTTAAGGTCTGCGCATGCACGGACCGGAAGAACGGATCCGTCAATGCAGCAATTTTTTATTTTTTTTCTAAATCAGATAATTTTTATTCTTTTTTCAGAGGTAAAAATAGAACATGAACATCATTGCACATACAGTTGCAAGAAAAAGTTTGTGAACCCTTTGGAATGATAAGGATTTCTGCACAAATTGGTCATAAAATGTGATCTGATCTTCATCTAAGTCACAACAATAGACAATCACAGTCTGCTTAAACTAACAACACACAAATAATTAAATGTTACCATGTTTTTATTGAACACACCATGTAAACATTCACAGTGCAGGTGGAAAAAGTATGTGAACCCCTAGACTAATGACATCTCCAAGAGCTAATTGGAGTGAGGAGTCAGCCAACTGGAGTCCAGTCAATGAGATGAGATTGGAGTTGTTGGTTACAGCTGCCCTGCCCTATAAAAAACTCACACCAGTTCTGGGTTTGCTTTTAACCACCTCAGCCCCCAGTGCTTAAACACCCTGAAAGACCAGGCCACTTTTTACACTTCTGACCTACACTACTTTCACCGTTTATTGCTCGGTCATGCAACTTACCACCCAAATGAATTTTACCTCGTTTTCTTCTCACTAATAGAGATTTCATTTGGTGGTATTTCATTGCTGCTGACATTTTTACTTTTTTTGTTATTAATTGAAATTTAACGATTTTTTTGCAAAAAAATGACATTTTTCACTTTCAGTTGTAAAATTTTGCAAAAAAAAACGAGATCCATATATAAATTTTGCTCTAAATTTATTGTTCTACATGTCTTTGATAAAAAAAAAATGTTTGGGTAAAAAAAAAATGCTTTGGGTAAAAGTTATAGCGTTTACAAACTATGGTACAAAAATGTGAATTTCCGCTTTTTGAAGCAGCTCTGACTTTCTGAGCACCTGTCATGTTTCCTGAGGTTCTACAATGGCCAGACAGTACAAACACCCCACAAATGACCCCATTTCGGAAAGTACACACCCTAAGGTATTCGCTGATGGGCATAGTGAGTTCATAGAACTTTTTATTTTTTGTCACAAGTTAGCGGAAAATGATGATTTTTTTTTTTTTTTTTCTTACAAAGTCTCATATTCCACTAACTTGTGACAAAAAATAAAAACTTCTATGAACTCACTATACCCATCACGAAATACCTTGGGGTCTCTTCTTTCCAAAATGGGGTCACTTGTGGGGTAGTTATACTGCCCTGGCATTCTAGGGGCCCAAATGTGTGGTAAGGAGTTTGAAATCAAATTCTGTAAAAAATGACGAGTGAAATCCGAAAGGTGCTCTTTGGAATATGGGCCCCTTTGCCCACCTAGGCTGCAAAAAAGTGTCACACATCTGGTATCTCTGTATTCAGGAGAAGTTGAGGAATATGTTTTGGGGTGTCATTTTACATATACCGATGCTGGGTGAGATAAATATCTTGGTCAAATGCCAACTTTGTATAAAAAAATGGGAAAAGTTGTCTTTTGCCAAGATATTTCTCTCACCCAGCATGGGTATATGTAAAATGACACCCCAAAACACATTCCCCAACTTCTCCTGAGTACGGAGATACCAGATGTGTGACACTTTTTTGCAGCCTAGGTGGGCAAAGGGGCCCATATTCCAAAGAGCACCTTTCGGATTTCACAGGTCATTTTTTACAGAATTTGATTTCAAACTCCTTACCACACATTTGGGCCCCTAGAATGCCAGGGCAGTATAACTACCCCACAAGTGACCCCATTTTGGAAAGAAGAGACCCCAAGGTATTCGCTGATGGGCATAGTGAGTTCATGGAAGTTTTTATTTTTTGTCACAAGTTAGTGGAATATGAGACTTTGTATGAAAAAAAAAAAAAAAATCATCATTTTCCACTAACTTGTGACAAAAAATAAAAACTTCCATGAACTCACTATGCCCATCAGCGAATACCTTGGGGTCTCTTCTTTCCAAAATGGGGTCACTTGTGGGGTAGTTATACTGCCCTGGCATTCTAGGGGCCCAAATGTGTGGTAAGGAGTTTGAAATCAAATTCTGTAAAAAATGACCTGTGAAATCCGAAAGGTGCTCTTTGGAATATGGGCCCCTTTGCCCACCTAGGCTGCAAAAAAGTGTCACACATCTGGTATCTCTGTATTCAGGAGAAGTTGAGGAATGTGTTTTGGGGTGTATTTTTACATATACCCATGCTGGGTGAGATAAATATCTTGGTCAAATGCCAACTTTGTATAAAAAAATGGGAAAAGTTGTCTTTTGCCAAGATATTTCTCTCACCCAGCATGGGTATATGTAAAATGACACCCCAAAACACATTCCCCAACTTCTTCTGAGTACGGAGATACCAGATGTGTGACACTTTTTTGCAGCCTAGGTGGGCAAAGGGGCCCATATTCCAAAGAGCACCTTTCGGATTTCACTGGTCATTTTTTACAGAATTTGATTTCAAACTCCTTACCACACATTTGGGCCCCTAGAATGCCAGGGCAGTATAACTACCCCACAAGTGACCCCATTTTGGAAAGAAGAGACCCCAAGGTATTCGCTGATGGGCATAGTGAGTTCATGGAAGTTTTTATTTTTTGTCACAAGTTAGTGGAATATGAGACTTTGTATGAAAAAAAAAAAAAAAAAATCAGCATTTTCCACTAACTTGTGACAAAAAATAAAAATTTCTAGGAACTCGCCATGCCCCTCACGGAATACCTTGGGGTGTCTTCTTTCCAAAATGGGGTCACTTGTGGGGTAGTTATACTGCCCTGGCATTTTCCAGGGGCCCTAATGTGTGGTAAGTAGGTAAATGACCTGTGAAATCCTAAAGGTGCTCTTTGGAATATGGGCCCCTTTGCCCACCTAGGCTGCAAAAAAGTGTCACACATGTGGTATCGCCGTATTCAGGAGAAGTTGGGGAATGTGTTTTGGGGTGTCATTTTACATATACCCTTGCTGGGTGAGAGAAATATCTTGGCAAAAGACAACTTTTCCCATTTTTTTTATACAAAGTTGGCATTTGACCAAGATATTTCTCTCACCCAGCATGGGTATATGTAAAATGACACCCCAAAACACATTCCCCAACTTCTCCTGAGTACGGCGATACCAGATGTGTGACACTTTTTTGCAGCCTAGATGCGCAAAGGTGCCCAAAGTCCTTTTAGGAGGGCATTTTTAGACATTTGGATACCAGACTTCTTCTCACGCTTTGGGGCCCCTAGAATGCCAGGGCAGTATAAATACCCCACATGTGACCCCATTTTGGAAAGAAGACACCCCAAGGTATTCAATGAGGGGCATGGCGAGTTCATAGAAATTTTTTTTTTTTGGCACAAGTTAGCGGAAATTGATATTTTTAATTTTTTTCTCACAAAGTCTCCCGTTCCGCTAACTTGGGACAAAAATTTCAATCTTTCATGGACTCAATATGCCCCTCACGGAATACCTGGGGGTGTCTTCTTTCCGAAATGGGGTCACATGTGGGGTATTTATACTGCCCTGGCATTCTAGGGGCCCTAAAGCGTGAGAAGAAGTCTGGAATATAAATGTCTAAAAAAATTTACGCATTTGGATTCCGTGAGGGGTATGGTGAGTTCATGTGAGATTTTATTTTTTGACACAAGTTAGTGGAATATGAGACTTTGTAAGAAAAAAAAAAATAATTCCGCTTAACTTGGGCCAAAAAAATGTCTGAATGGAGCCTTACAGGGGGGTGATCAATGACAGGGGGGGTGATCAATGACAGGGGGGGTGATAAATGACAGGGGGGTGATCAATGACAGGGGGGGGTGATCAATGACAGGGGTGGTAATCAATGACAGGGGGGTGATCAGGGAGTCTATATGGGGTGATCACCACAGTCATTGATCACCCCCCCTGGAAGGCTCCAGGGAGACGCCTGTATGTGTTTTGCAGATCCGATCCATCTATCAGTGGATCCGTAAAAATCATGCGGACATCTGAATGGAGCTTTACAGGGGGTTGATCAATGACAGGGGTGTAATCAATGACAGGGGGGTGATCAGGGAGTCTATATGGGGTGATAACCACAGTCATTGATCACGCCCCTGTAAGGCTTCATTCAGACGTCCGTATGCGTTTTGCGGATCCGATCCATCTATCAGTGCATCCGTAAAAATCATGCAGACATCTGAATGGAGCTTTACAGGGGGGTAATCAATGACAGGGGGGTGATCAGGGAGTCTATATGGGGTGATAACCACAGTCATTGATCATGCCCCTGTAAGGCTTCATTCAGACGTCCGGATGCGTTTTGCGGATCCGATCCATCTATCAGTGCATCCGTAAAAATCATGCGGACATCTGAATGGAGCTTTACAGGGGGTTGATCAATGACAGGGGTGTAATCAATGACAGGGGGGTGATCAGGTAGTCTATATGGGGTGATAACCACAGTCATTGATCACGCCCCTGTAAGGCTTCATTCAGACGTCCGTATGCGTTTTGCGGATCCGATCCATCTATCAGTGGATCCGTAAAAATCATGCGGACATCTGAATGGAGCTTTACAGGGGGTTGATCAATGACAGGGGTGTAATCAATGACAGGGGGGTGATGAGGGACTCTATATGGGGTGATAACCACAGTCATTGATCATGCCCCTGTAAGGCTTCATTCTGACGTCCGGATGCGTTTTGCAGATGCGATCCATCTATCAGTGCATCCGTAAAAATCATGCGGACATCTGAATGGAGCTTTACAGGGGGGTAATCAATGACAGGGGGGTGATCAGGGAGTCTATATGGGGTGATAACCACAGTCATTTATTATGCCCCTGTAAGGCTTCATTCAGACGTCCGGATGCGTTTTGCGGATCCGATCCATCTATCAGTGCATCCGTAAAAATCATGCGGACATCTGAATGGAGCTTTACAGGGGGGTAATCAATGACAGGGGGGTGATCAGGGAGTCTATATGGGGTGATAACCACAGTCATTGATCATGCCCCTGTAAGGCTTCATTCAGACGTCCGGATGCGTTTTGCGGATCCGATCCATCTATCAGTGGATCCGTAAAAATCATGCGGACGTCTGAATGGAGCTTTACAGGGGGTTGATCAATGACAGGGGGGTAATCAATGACAGGGGGGTGATCAGGGAGTCTATATGGGGTGATCAGGGGCTAATAAGGGGTTAATAAGTGACGGGGGGGGGGTGTAGTGTAGTGTAGTGGTGCTTGGTGGGACTTTACTGAGCTACCTGTGTCCTCTGGTGGTCGATCCAAACAAAGGGGACTACCAGAGGACCAGGTAGCAGGTATATTAGACGCTGTTATCAAAACAGCGTCTAATATACCTGTTAGGGGTTAAAAAAAACACATCTCCAGCCTGCCAGCGAACGATCGCCGCTGGCAGGCTGGAGATCCACTCTCTTACCTTCCGTTCCTGTGAGCGCGCGCGCCTGTGTGCGCGCGTTCACAGGAAATCTCGCGTCTCGCGAGATGACGCATATATGCGTGACTGTGCGCAGGGCTGCCACCTCCGGAACGCGATCCTGCGTTAGGCGGTCCGGAGGTGGTTAACAAGAAGCATTGCCTGATGTGAATGATGCCTCGCACAAAAGAGCTCTCAGAAGACCTACGATTAGAAATTGTTGACTTGCATAAAGCTGGAAAGGGTTATAAAAGTATCTCCAAAAGCCTTGCTGTTCATCAGTCCACGGTAAGACAAATTGTCTATAAATGGAGAAAGTTCAGCACTGCTGCTACTCTCCCTAGGAGTGGCCGTCCTGTAAAGATGACTGCAAGAGCACAGCGCAGACTGCTCAATGAGGTGAAGAAGAATCCTAGAGTGTCAGCTAAAGACTTAGAAAAGTCTCTGGCATATGCTAACATCCCTGTTAGCGAATCTACGATACGTAAAACACTAAACAAGAATAGATTTCATGGGAGGATACCACAGAGGAAGCCACTGCTGTCCAAAAAAACATTGCTGCATGTTTACAGTTTGCACAAGAGCACCTGGATGTTCCACAGCAGTACTGGCAAAATATTCTGTGGACAGATGAAACCAAAGTTGAGTTGTTTGGAAGAAACACACAACACTATGAGTGGAGAAAAAGAGGCACAGCACGCCAACATCAAAACCTCATCCCAACTGTGAAGTATTGTGGTGGGGGCATCATGGTTTGGGGCTGCTTTTCTGCGCCTGGACGGATTGCTATCATCGAAGGAAAAATGAATTCCCAAGTTTATCAAGACATTTTGCAAGAGAACTTAAGGCCATCTGTCCACCCACTGAAGCTCAACAGAAGATGGGTGTTGCAACAGGACAAAAACCCAAAGCATAGAAGTAAATCAATAACAGAATGGCTTAAACAGATGAAAATACGCCTTCTGGAGTGGCCGAGTCAGAGTCCTGACCTCAACCCGATTGAGATGCTGTGACATGACCTCAAGAAAGCGATTCACACCAGACATCCCAAAAATATTGCTGAACTGAAACAGTTCTGTAAAGAGGAATGGTCAAGAATTACTCCTGACCGTTGTGCACGTCTGATCTGCAACTACAGGAAACGTTTGGTTGAAGCTATTGCTGCCAAAGGAGGTTCAACCAGTTATTAAATCCAAGGGTTCACATACTTTTTCCACCTGCACTGTGAATGTTTACATGGTGTGTTCAATAAAAACATGGTAACATTTAATTATTTGTGTGTTATTAGTTTAAGCAGACTGTGATTGTCAATTGTTGTGACTTGATGAAGATCAGATCACATTTTATGACCAATTTGTGCAGAAATCCATATCATTCCAAAGGGGTCACATACTTTTTCTTGCAACTGTACATGTTACAATATGAGATACACATAATCTCTATTAATGGATGCATATTGTCAAATCAATATCACATATTATGCATATCATCTGACAGCAGTGCAAGATATGAATAATATTTCTATCAATGAAGGATGATGCTTATCATAACCAATTTACTCTCATAACCCTAAACCCCCGGCGATGAGGCGGGCACGACATCAACTAAATACTTGATATCCATAGGGTAACCATTACTCCTTGAGTGTCAAACCAGCTTACCCAACATGTCAGCCCTCCTATGTTAACTTAAGCCTCATGCACACGTCCGTGAAACATGGACCGTGTGATACCGGCCTGGATTTCTTCTGAGTGCAGGAGCGCACATCGTCATTGGTTGCTATGACGCCGTGCGCTTCCTGCTGCCGCCGCATCATACCAGTGTATTACTGTACTGCAGCAAGAAGCGCACGGCATCATAGCAACCAATGACGCCGTGCGCTCCTGCACTCAGAAGAAATCCAGGCCGGTATCACACGGTCCGTGTTTCACGGACGTGTGCATGAGGCTTTACAGTTACATGCATGAGCACGCGTACACATACCACTATACTACCTTCGTATATGTCAATTACATAGTGAGAGGTTTAGTTATATTGCATCAGTCCTATTTATATTCCACCCATTTGTCCCAGATTTTGTTAAACTTTTCCAGGCATTGCCTCTTAAGATATATGCGACAATTTTAATGCCGGATCCTGCACTAATACATTTCAATGGAGATTAATGCCGGATCCGGCAAGTAACATAGTAACATAGTACATAAGGCCGAAAAAAGACATTTGTCCATCCAGTTCGGCCTGTCATCCTGCAAGTTGATCTAGAGGAAGGCAAAAAAAAAAAACTGTGAGGTAGAAGCCAATTTTCCTCACTTTAGGGGAATAAAAAGATTCCTTCCCGACTCCAATCAGGCAATCAGAATATCTCCCTGGATCAACGACCCCTCTTTAGTAGCTATAGCCTGTAATATTATTACACTCCAGAAATACATCCAGGCAGGGGCGGACTGAGAACCCTCAGGGCCCCCGGGCAAAATAAATCAAGGGCCCCCTTACAGGCCCCACCCATGTTCTGCTGCAAGCCGCACCCTTGTCCCGCCTCCAGCCACACCCTACACAATCTTTAATAAGATTTCAAAGTTAAAGTGACACAAAAGGCACCCAGACCACTTCAGCTCATTGAAGTGGTCTGGGTACAGTGTCCCTTTTGCAAATCGAACTGCAATGTTATAGAGAAACTGCATTGTTTACGTTCCAGCAATAAGTCAGCCTCTAGTGGTTGGCAGCCACCTGAGGGCTTCCTGGAGTAAAACAGACCTTTGGTCTGGTATCTGATGCTGGACGTCCTCACACCCTGCATGATGACCTCCAGGGTCAAATTTTCCCCCATAGGAAAGCATTGATTCAATGCTCTCATATGGGGTGATCTAATCTCAGCGTCCATTAGTGAGCCTCTGTTAGAAGCAGTGTGGGCATAACTACTGTGAAGGGGGCACATATCTGGGCATAACTACTGTGAAGGGGGCACATATCTGGGCATAACTACTGTGAAAGGGGGGGAGGCCCTTGACAGTAGTTATTAATCCCTTTCAGCAGTCTCCCCTTCAGTGAATGGGGGACTGCTGAAAGGGGTTAATAACTACTGTGAAGGGCCTAGCCGTCTGGGCAACCCCACAGATCATCCCCCCACCCACCTTGTACTTGTTCCACTGATCCACTACTTGCGGGTACATGGGCATGAGTTCAGTCACTTCGGTGCGCAATCCCATCCTGAGGCGCGTGATCCCGCGAGACCCGTGACCTACAGTGGCAGGTCTTGCAGGATCACGCGCTGCAGGACGGGATTGGCCACCGAAGTGACTCAACTCATTCCCGCGCAGCCCACAAGTAGCGGAACAATTACAAGAGGGGTGGGGAATAGCCAAATAAAAAAATATTTTGAACCAAAAGGTGTTATGGGGGATCTGTGGATGGCACTGTTATGGGGGCTCTGTGGATGACACACTGTTATGGGGGCTCTGTGGATGACACACTGTTATGGGGGCTCTGTGGATGACACACTGTTATGGGGGCTCTGTGGATGACACACTGTTGTGGGGGGGCTCTGTGGATGACACACTGTTGTGGGGGGGGGGCTCTGTGGATAACACACTGTTGTGGGGGGGGGGCTCTGTGGATGACACACTGTTGTGGGGGGGGGGCTCTGTGGATGACACACTGTTGTGGGGGGGCTCTGTGGATGACACACTGTTGTGGGGGGGCTCTGTGGATGACACACTGTTGTGGGGGGGCTCTGTGGATGACACACTGTTGTGGGGGGGGGCTCTGTGGATGACACACTGTTGTGGGGGGGGGCTCTGTGGATGACACATATATAGCAGCATATACAGTGTCATCCACATATCCCCCATAACAGTGTCCCTGTGAGAGAATGATCCCCAATACACTGCGCATGCGCGAAAAAGACGACTTGGCGCAGGTGCCGTAGAGGTTGACAAAATGCAAACAAAAATAAAGGTTAACAAAATGCAAATATCTAGACCTCTTCAGCACCTCTGTGACGTTTAATTGACAGTATTATGTCTATATCGTGGAAAATAGTTTTAAGGAAATGAAATAAAGATTTAAAATTTTATATTAGTCAGCAGTTCAAGCTAGACGTAATGCAAAACTATCTCCCACGATATAGACATAATACTGTCAAGTAAACGGAACACCGGCATCTGGTGTTGTAATGGCAGCGGGGCCCGGTGCAGTCACTGTATTCTATTACACCGGGCCCCGCTCACTGTAATACTAATATTCCGATGTGAACAACTTGAAATCCTCTGCGATCCTCTCCCCTCTCTGTACTCACAAACTCAGTAGCAGGCCGGGCGGCAGTGCAACTCACTGACGTCACGCGCCTGCTCCTCCCACTTTATGAATGAAGCAGGAGGAGCAGGCGCGTGACGTCAGTGAGTTGCGCTGCCGCCCGGCTTGCTACTGAGTTTTAGAGATGGGAAGTTCGGATCTTTTTCATGAATCGGATGTTCGGTTCACTTCCTGAGTCGGCTCTCAAGTGAACCGAAGGTCTGGAGGGACTCGCTCCTGGCAAACACAGCTCTGCTGCAGTGGAGCAGACTGATGTAATTACACTGTATAGTTATTGCAGGGATTTAGATAATGGTCTAAGAGTTTATTAGTTAAAAGAATCAAATGAGTCAGAGACTCATTTGATTCTTTGAGTTAAAATAATCCTGTCACCGAGTCCCTGCCAGGCTTCCTGCTCTGCTACATTGCTGCAAGCACCCTGTACACACACAGCTCTGCTACATTGCTGCAAGCACCCTGTACACACACAGCTCTGCTACATTACTGCAAGCACCCTGTACACACACAGCTCTGCTACATTGCTGCAAGCACCCTGTACACACACAGCTCTGCTACATTGCTGCAAGCACCCTGTACACACACAGCTCTGCTACATTGCTGCAAGCACCCTGTACACACACAGCTCTGCTACATTGCTGCAAGCACACTGTACACACACAGCTCTGCTACATTGCTGCAAGCACCCTGTACACACACAGCTCTGCTACATTGCTGCAAGCACCCTGTACACACACAGCTCTGCTACATTGCTGCAAGCACCCTGTACACACACAGCTCTGCTAAATTGCTGCAAGCACCCTGTACACACACAGCTCTGCTACATTGCTGCAAGCACCCTGTACACACACAGCTCTGCTACATTGCTGCAAGCACACTGTACACACACAGCTCTGCTACATGCAATACTATACCACCCCCCCCCGGACGGACTTGTCAGGAGACAGGGAGCCGCAGAGCAGGAAGCCTGGCAGGGACTCGGCGACACGTCTCTGACTCATTCAGTTCTTTTAACTAATAAACTCAGACGATTCTCTGAGTCCCTGCGACTCCCCCTGTGCTGTGAGTCAGTGCTGGACTGCTGGTTGCCTCTGATTGGTTGGGGGGCAGGGAGGGGCGAGGCTAGCTTCGACTGTCGGCTCCTATTACACTGCCTGCTGCTGCCTCTATGCCAGCGGTCCCCAACCGCCGGGCCGCGGCCCAGGACCGGGAAGATTGTTAGCCGGGCCGCGGCGATCGGGGCCGTCTTTAACTCTGTACTAATGAAGCGCTTCCATTATGGAAGCGCTTCATTAGTACAGAAGGACCAGGGAGCGGTGAAGGATCTGTACTCACCGCTTCCTGGTCCTCGGCTAGGCTATCGGCTGTGCAGGGCTGCGCACAGCGTGAGGTCGCTCTGTGACCTCACGCTGTGCGCCGCTATACACAGCCAGAGCCGACAGCAGAACGAAGAGGATCGCGATGGTGACCAGGAGAGGTAAGTGTTTTTTTTATTTTATTTGCACTGATGGCTGACCTGGGGGACATGGGGCTGACATGGGGGGCTTATGGGCTGGCTGACATGGGGGGCTTATGGGCTGGCTGACATGGGGGGCTTATGGGCTGGCTGACATGGGGGGCTTATGGGCTGGCTGACATTGGGGGCTTATGGGCTGGCTGACATGTGGGGCTAATGGGGGGCTTATGGCTGACATCAAAGGGCTAATGGGGGCTTATGGCTGACATGAGGGGCTAATGGGGGGCTTATGGCTGACATGAAGGGCTAATGGGGGCTTATGGCTGACATGAGGGGCTAATGGGGGCTTATGGCTGACATGAGGGGCTAATGGGGGCTTATGGCTGACATGAGGAGCTAATGGGGGCTTATGGCTGACATGAGGGGCTAATGGCTGACATGAAGGGCTAATGGGGGGCTTATGGCTGACATGAAGGGCTAATGGGTGGCTTATGGCTGACATGAAGGGCTAATGGGGGGCTTATGGCTGACATGAGGGGCTAATGGGGGGCTTATGGCTGACATGAGGGGCTAATGGGGGGCTTATGGCTGACATGAGGGGCTAATGGGGGGCTTATGGCTGACATGAGGGGCTAATGGGGGGCTTATGGCTGACATGAGGGGCTAATGGGGGGCTTATGGCTGACATTGGGGGCTGATGGCTAAAGGTTTGGTGGTTGATCTGAGCCATTGGGGGTCTAATCTGAGGTCTGATTAACATTGGGGGTCTGATTGCTGGTCTGACCTGAGGTGTAATGAAAAATATTTTTTTCTTATTGTTCTCCTCTAAAACCTAGGTGCGTCTTATAGGGCGAAAAATACGGTACAGTGCAGCAGAGACCATAGTCAGTTTATATAGTCATTATATAGTGTTATATATTTTAATATGCACTATATTATCAGTCGGTCCCGCCCACCCCCTAAGCCCCGCCCCAGAACTCCGCCCCCTTCCCCCCTAACCGGTCCCTGGGAAAATTGTCTTGCATGAAACCGGTCCTTAGTGCAAAAAAGGTTGGGGACCACTGCTCTATGCTACTGAGGTTGTGAGTACAGAGAGGGAAAGGGAGAGGATCGCAGGGGATTTCAAGTTGTTCACATAGGAATATTACTATTACAGTGAGCGGGGCCCGGTGTTATGTTATTCTGGGGCGGGCCCCCATCCCGGCCGGGCCCTCGGACCATGTCCGAAGCGCCCGACCGGTCAGTCCGCCCCTGCATCCAGGCCCCTCTTGAATTCCTTTATTGTACTCACCATCACCACCTCCTCAGGCAGAGAGTTCCATAGTCTCTCTGCTCTTACAGTAAAGAATCCTTTTCTATGTTTGTGTACAAACCTTCTTTCCTCCAGACGCAGAGGATGTCCCCTCGTCACAGTCACGGGGATAAATAGATGACGGGATAGATCTCTGTACTGACCCCTGATATATTTATACAAAGCTATTAGATCTCCCCTCAGTCGTCTTTTTTCTAACGTGAATAACCCTAATTTTGATAATCTTTCAGGGTACTGTAGTTGCCCCATTCCAGTTATTACTTTAGTTGCCCTCCTCTGGACCCTCTCCAGCTCTGCTATGTCCACAGGAGCCCAGAACTGTACACAGTACTCCATGTGTGGTCTGACTAGTGATTTGTAAAGTGGTAGGACTATGTTCTCATCACGGGCATCTATGCCCCCTTTGATGCAACCCATTATCTTATTGGCCTTGGCAGCAGTTGCCTGACACTGGTTTTTGCAGCTTAGTTTGCTGTTTATTAAAATTCCTAGGTCCTTTTCCATGTCAGTGTTACCGAGTGTTTTACCATTTAGTATGTACGGGTGACTTGCATTATTCCTTCCCATGTGCATAACCTTACATTTATCAGTGTTAAACCTCATCTGCCACTTCTCTGCCCAAGCCTCCAATCTATCCAGATCCCTCTGTAGCAGTATACTGTCCTCTTCAGTGTTAATTACTTTACACAGTTTAGTGTCATCTGCGAAAATTGATATTTTACTATGCAAGCCTTCTACAAGATCATTAATAAATACAGGGAGTGCAGAATTATTAGGCAAGTTGTATTTTTGAGGATTAATTTTATTATTGAACAACAACCATGTTCTCAATGAACCCAAAAAACTCATTAATATCAAAGCTGAATATTTTTGGAAGTAGTTTTTAGTTTGTTTTTAGTTTTAGCTATTTTAGGGGGATATCTGTGTGTGCAGGTGACTATTACTGTGCATAATTATTAGGCAACTTAACAAAAAACAAATATATACCCATTTCAATTATTTATTTTTACCAGTGAAACCAATATAACATATCAACATTCACAAATATACATTTCTGACATTCAAAAACAAAACAAAAACAAATCAGTGACCAATATAGCCACCTTTCTTTGCAAGGACACTCAAAAGCCTGCCATCCATGGATTCTGTCAGTGTTTTGATCTGTTCACCATCAACATTGCGTGCAGCAGCAACCACAGCCTCCCAGACACTGTTCAGAGAGGTGTACTGTTTTCCCTCCTTGTAAATCTCACATTTGATGATGGACCACAGGTTCTCAATTGGGTTCAGATCAGGTGAACAAGGAGGCCATGTCATTAGATTTTCTTCTTTTATACCCTTTCTTGCCAGCCACGCTGTGGAGTACTTGGACGCATGTGATGGAGCATTGTCCTGCATGAAAATCATGTTTTTTTTGAAGGATGCAGACTTCTTCCTGTACCACTGCTTGAAGGTGTCTTCCAGAAACTGGCAGTAGGACTGGGAGTTGAGCTTGACTCCATCCTCAACCCGAAAAGGCCCCACAAGCTCATCTTTGATGATACCAGCCCAAACCAGTACTCAACCTCCACCTTGCTGGCATCTGAGTCGGACTGGAGCTCTCTGCCCTTTACCAATCCAGCCACGGGCCCATCCATCTGGCCCATCAAGACTCACTCTCATTTCATCAGTCCATAAAACCTTAGAAAAATCAGTCTTGAGATATTTCTTGGCCCAGTCTTGACGTTTCAGCTTGTGTGTCTTGTTCAGTGGTGGTCGTCTTTCAGCCTTTCTTACCTTGGCCATGTCTCTGAGTATTGCACACCTTGTGCTTTTGGGCACTCCAGTGATGTTGCAGCTCTGAAATATGGCCAAACTGGTGGCAAGTGGCATCTTGGCAGCTGCACGCTTGACTTTTCTCAGTTCATGGGCAGTTATTTTGCGCCTTGGTTTTTCCACACGCTTCTTGCGACCCTGTTGACTATTTTGAATGAAACGCTTGATTGTTCGATGATCACGCTTCAGAAGCTTTGCAATTTTAAGAGTGCTGCATCCCTCTGCAAGATATCTCACTATTTTTGACTTTTCTGAGCCTGTCAAGTCCTTCTTTTGACCCATTTTGCCAAAGGAAAGGAAGTTGCCTAATAATTATGCACACCTAATATAGGGTGTTGATGTCATTAGACCACACCCCTTCTCATTACAGAGATGCACATCACCTAATATGCTTAATTGGTAGTAGGCTTTCGAGCCTATACAGCTTGGAGTAAGACAACATGTATAAAGAGGATGATGTGGTCAAAATACTCATTTGCCTAATAATTCTGCACGCAGTGTATATTGAAGAGAATAGGGCCCAATACTGACCCCTGAGGTACTCCACTAGTGACAGTGACCCAATCTGAGTGTGTACCGTTAATAACCACCCTCTGTTTTCTATCTGTTCAGGATTTTTGGCTGGAGAGAACAATGCAGCGTGCTGCGGTATTTTCTCTGCCCAAATACCGTAAAAGGACTGAACTGAAGACATCCTGATTAATGTTGAGCGAAATAGTGTTTTAAGTTCGGCGTCTAAAGTTCGGGTTATTAAAGAATCGCGTTATGGATTCCGCTACCACGGACCATAACAGAATTTAGAATCCATAACGTGATTCTTTGATAACACGAACCCTAGACACAAGTTCGCTCAACACAGAGCTCAATACTGGAAAACATTGACACAAGTGTGAAAGTACTAATGCTGACAGCTCATGTCATTAGAACCGCAGTCGGCATTAGCTGAATTGCGCCTGAATTAAGACTGCAAACCAGAACACAACCTGGGGCATAACGGCACCGACCCCATGCCACAGATAAAGAGACATAGACGACATGAGGAGACAATGAGGAGACAGGCGGCTCCGGCAACTTCTCTCTGTCCTAATCACTCTGACAGAAACAACCGTCACACGTCACACGTCACGAGCGCCTTACGCAGCCTGCGATTGGTCGGCCCTAAAGAGGCGCGAACGGAAACGCCTCTTCCATTGGTCAAGGGGCAGGGACTCTCCTCTTCCAATCTATATAAGACCCTGCGTACGTCGGTGACAGCGTAGTGCGTGCAGTCTGCAGACATGGTGAAGGCAATCTGTGTACTGAAAGGTAACGGGCCGGTGCACGGCATCGTCGGCTTCCACCAGGCAAGTAGCGCCTCCCCCTCCCCTCCTTCTGTGCTGCCTCTGTAGATCTATGGGCCGTCTTTGCGGGTCTCAGCCTGGAGTCGTTTTGCTGAGTCATAGGCACGTTGGGCTGGAGGGCCTAGTAGTGTGCGCTCCAAGTGCTATCAGGTTGTGTCCTGGTTCTGGACCTATAGGCTACAGTAAGTGAGAAGCTGCAGCTCCCACCATGCTTTCTCACCATGCTGGAAGTTGTAGTTGCAGCTCACACTTCACCCCTGTAACCAGAGAGCTGTGTGATTCTCCATGGCGCGGTTACATAATCCCTTTTCTTCTCCTCCCTATCCACTGGTTGCATAACTTCCACCTGTGGCATTAGGGAGTACCCTGCTGGTACACCATGGGCAGGTGTGTGGCAATGTTTTCCAGAGTGTTGGCCTCAAAGGGTAGTGTAATGCGCCAGTATTCCCCAACTTGGCAACCTCCTGTTTGGGACTGTGTTGCCACTGTAGGACGATGGACTACGTAACCTGTTGTTGGTTAGAAGCACTTTTTATTGCCTAATGGAAAAGTATGATCTACAAGATGTTTTTTAGGATCTCTGCTTGCTGTGGGTGGTGAACATGGTGGGGAATACTACCTACCTGAATCTTGTCTCCATTGCTTCACCTCGGATGCTGAAGGTCTCCGGTCTTCCCACGTTAACATCTAGTTTGACCACTGAAGCAAATGACTGGACGTAGCAATGTGGTGAACCCCTTAATGTGTGGATCAGCGGCCTCCAGCTGTTCTGAAACTACAACTCCCAGAATCTACCTTACACAGCCTAATAAGTGTGCATGCTGGGAGTTGTAGTTTCATAGCAGCTGGTCGCTGATCCCTGCCTTAACGTGTTCCTTCCAGCTGACAGAAGTCTGGCCAAGGCTCGTGATGGCCGCACAGTGCAAAGAACAAGGGGGGGTCAGTCAGCACATCCCGGTGCGCGCTGCCATGGCTAGAAACACAAAGGAAAAAACGCAATGCAGCAGCGCTCTGCAAACCCAATAAAGTACAATAATGCCATAGTAATAGAAAATATTCTGGTGCTAATGCTACGCTTTTGTAAACTGAGATTCTTGGCAAATACATTTTTGTACGAAATTATTTCCGCTCCGTCTGCCAAACGTCAAGGCGTAATGGCCGCACAGGTACTTGGCTTGCTGTTAGTCTAGTGAAGTTTCCTCTTGCGTGACAGCAAGCAGCGATATTTGAAGTGACGGGAATCGATGCGTATTGGAATAATGTAAGGAGGATTTGTAGAAGTTTGGCTGCAGAACGCACTGGAGGGGAACCTCTGAGTCGGGCAGACCCGGTCAGTGTACAGCTGGTGCATATATAATATATATTCTGGGATCCGATAACCTGTATCTGCTGTCTGCCATTATCAGACTGCTGTTGTGGCCCCTGCACCCACAGACTGCGGTGAATCCCATCAGCTGCACCACGGACAGGCCTCGAAGCTCTTTGCACGTCGTAACCTCTCACATGCTGCCCTTTAGACTCCCCAAATGGGGTCAAAAGGCAATGAATCCTGGCAAGTACTGCATGATTACAGGCCAATGGGTACATGCATGCCCCCTTTCCCCCCCCCCAGCCACTGACTGGCTCTGCTGGTATGTCCTGATTCAACCTCTGCGCGTAACCGCGTTCCATTCACTGAAATTTCTGGAGCCGTGACCATTTTAAAATAACATTTTGCTTACATTATACTGTACAATGCGTGTTGCAAGAGGGTGGAAGGGGGCTTTAAAGGAAGTCTGCCACCAGGAAATTCATTCAAACCAGGCACAGTGCCTTGTAGGACTAGCTCACCTGACTGCAAGAACACCTTTTACATACCGATCGGAGAAAAAAACACTTAAAGGGGTTGTCTCACTTCAGCAAATAACATTATGTATAGAGAAAGTTAATATAAGCTACTTACTAATGTATTGTGATTGTCCATATTGCCTCTTTTTGCTGGCTGGATTCATTTCTCAATCATATTATACACTGCTCGTTTACAGGACTATGACCACCCTGCAATCAGCACAGAATGAAGTGCTGGGTAATCCCAGCCACCAGAGACCTGCGCTTTTTTTCCTATATTCCTAATGATTTTAATACTGGAGGGGGGGTGGGGGATCTGCGCCACCAATTACTCTAATACTGGGGGGGGTTGTTTCAGATATAGAATTTTCGATACCCAATCAATACTTTTTGTCTGGTATCGACCTCGATACCGGTATTTGCCTCTTTCGATACTAGGCTTCGCTATTGCGCAGTCTAGTATCAGAGAACAGCAGCGCAGGACCGTATGTATTTTGTAGTCTACAAATTTCTGATCCGCATCTGCATTTTTTGCAGACTAGCCTTAAAGGGATTTTGAAGCCCAGCAGGCTTTTCCTGTTGAAAGACATACACCCCTGCTACGCTCCATTGTTTTACCTCCTTGGGGCCCCTTGCTCTCTTCCACAAACTTCTGGATTGTGTTATGTGCGCCACTGAAGCCAGTGACCGGTCTCAGTGTTGCTGAGTCTCCAAGTGCCACATGATCCAGCAGTAACATGCTAAAGCCAGTTATTGACAGCTGTGGCGCACGCGACCTCATCAGTCCAGCATGTTTACAGGTCAGGAACCAGAAAGTCCAGGGAGCTGGAATGAAGGCACTTGGAGCATGCGTTCGCCCACCCAACAGGTACTTCAGGCTGGGCTTCAAAGGCATCTCCATCAAGCAGTTCCGGCAGGCGGTTTTGGCAGACAACAGCCTGCGGGATCTGGCATTGCCAGATCCCCATTGAGTGTAATGAGGTCTGGCGGCAGTCGAGCTGCATTCTGGCATAAATGCTGGGTTTCGGCCAGAGAATGTTGCATATAACGTGTTTTTTTTGTCTGGCATTTGTGGGATCAGGCAGCTGGATCTTGACTGGGATGTGAACAATCTCTTGTGTAAATCTATTATCAGACTGTGCTGTCCTGTAGGGCGGCTTAACATGGGGACAGGTCTGCTCTTGTTAGCCGCCTGTCCTTATCCTAAGCTGACTCTAGGCAGGGGAGCAGTCTAGCAGATCGCTAGAAAGATAAAATGTCTGGAACCATTTGTCTCCTCCCTTGATAAGAGGCAGTGATGGATCCGCTCCGATCAATCACAGCCTACCACAGGGATCAGCAGCCTCCGGCATGTCTGCTGTTCTGAAACTACAACTCCCAGAATCCTCCTTTCACTTCTGTGGGAGTTAGAACAGCTGAGCATATTGCATGCTGTGAGTTGTAGTTTCACAGCAGCTGGAGTGGCGAAGGTGCTGATCCCTGGCCTAGCACATGGCAGCGTGATGTGGATATCGGTGTCATGAGGAGGTAATACATGTAATACAGTATACATGTCTGGTTTGCTACAGTGTCGGTGAAGGCAGGATCTACCCACTTGGAATAGTGTTGGGCTCTGCCCACTAGAGTCGTGCAGCTTTCTACCAGGATTGCTGGTATTTGATGGCACCGATAGGTCTTTTAGCAGTATTCTTGCTGTTCCAAAGGAAATCGCCACCTCAAAGGTACTCTAAGCCAGACATTTCATTGGATCAGTTACAAAACGGCCATGACGACAATGCTCCATCTGCTATAAATGGACTCCTTGCAGAAGGCTTTAGGCCAGACACACAAGGGAGTTCAATGGGAGAAACTCGCAGTGAGGTCCTGTTCTGACCTCTGATGGGGTATGTCCACATGTGATGTGTATGCTTTGGATTTATTTGTGTGAATTACTGTGTCAACATAAAAGGGATAAGTGTCTGACCATGGTTTGACTGATTGGTCCGTCGCTGATCACACAAAGTGTGGCACTGCCGGTGATGGCCATAGAACCGAATACAGCATCAGCTCCATTCAAATGGAAGAGAATGGGCCCCCTTTCTTGTGATCAGGGTCCCCAGTGGTTGGACCCCTTTTGATCACTTATTCCCTATCTTAATCGGACAACCCCTTCAATAAGTAAGTATGGTCACGTGCTGGCAGTCAGTATACCGCCTGTTGTACATGCAAACACTGACTTGGCAGGGAACACTATTTGCAGGATGAGGGCTGCAGCTTTGCTCTGTAATGGTGACGCTGCAGTTCTTCTCTATTGCATTTTGATGTTTAGAAGGTTGAGAAAAAGAAAATCGTTCTGCCTGTGGTTCCCATAGTTTGCTGCAGCCTCAATGTAAAGTACCATGTTATCCACATGTCGCTGGAGGAAGTGCACGGCGGCTCTAATCTAACGTGCTGAACCACTGCCTGCGAGAGGAAGGCCCTTTTATACTGGCAGATTAGGGGTGAATGCTTGTCTCTGAATCTGCCTGTGTAAAGGTGCCACCAATCGCCCCAAGGAACAAGTGAGATGTTTATTCATCAGGTGAAACAACTGTTCATGCAAATACCTCAACCATCTTGTGGGCAGCAGAGTCGCTCCTCCTCATACAGAGTCAGTCATGGTGTTAACAATCACTCCTCCTCATACAGTAGAGGAGATCACTGTGTAAATGCAGCATTCTCCTCCACTGATGAGCAGGCAGTTGTCTGGAAGGAACGCTTCCTTCCTGACCATCTCCTGCTCCACCAGGCCTTAACCCCTTAGTGACCACTTGTATGCCTTTTTACTGACATAAACATAGGGTGTTTTAGCTAAACAGCTGGCTTTAATCAATCATTACATGTACCCAAACTAGAACTTGTCCTGCAAAAAATAAGACCTTATACAAGTACAGTGATGAAAAACACAAGTTATAGCTCTTGGAATGCAATTAGAAAGTGCGTGGTCACTAAGAGGTTAAGGGGTTGCCTGCCTTCTACTAATGACCTATCCTCAGGATAGGTCGTCAATATCAGATTATTGGGAGTCTGGCTCCTGGCAAACCCGCCAATCAGCTGTTTGAAGAAAAGGCAGCACTCCTACAGCACTGCCTTTTCTGCTGTTTACCTCCTCACTTCAGCAGTTGCAGTGTTGAGCAGGTGTAATTGGAGGTATGGTGCCCCCATTCACTCTATGGGATGGCTCCTTCCTGTTCAGGTGAATACTACAGAGCCTTCTCATAGAAGTGAATGGGGACGCCATACTTGTAATTACACCTGCTCACCACTGCAATTGCTGCAGCAAGGAGGTAAACGGAGCCGAAAAGGCAGCGCTTGTATGAGTGCTGCATTCTCTTCAAACAGCTGGTCACTGATTTGATATTGATGACCTATCCTGAGGACCCAACAACCCCTTTTTAAGCAGGGCTCTAGTCGGTAAATTAAACTTCTAGCTACTCATTCCCCACACTCCAGCTGCCTTCAGAACATTTATAGGATTCCCATTTCTAGATTTCCTAAATATACAATAAGATGGTGATGAGTCTTGGTTTTTTGCTTACAGGATGGTGGTGAAGTAACTGTGAAGGGCACTATCAACGGGCTGACAGATGGGCTCCATGGCTTCCATGTCCATGTTTATGGAGATAACACTAATGGTAAGTGAAAGAAATCTGACTTAAAAGCATTAGTCCCTCTGGAGCATGTTCTAGTAGCAATGAAATCTCTTAATGACCACCATCTATTTACTTTTCTCATCAAGGGGCCTTATTCTACAGCAGGGTTTTTATGGTGCTGTAGAATAAGTCATGGATGGGTGTCCAGGGACACTATGTTGATCAGGTCTGGCAGCATCTGTTGGGAATGATGTATTCCCAGACAACTACTTTAGGATACTTTCACACTAGTGTTTACGGTAAGTTTTCTGCTATTGAGTTCTGTCACAGGGGCTCAATATCCTAATGCATTCTGAATGGAGAGCATACTGTTCAGTGTGCATCAGGATGTCTTCAGTTCAGTCACTCTTATGTTATTTGGCCGGAGAAAATACCACAGCATGCTGCTGTATTTTCTCCGGCCAAAATTTCAGAACACATGCCGGATCCGGCACAAAGTGTTCTGGCAAAACTGAT
Organism: Bufo bufo; assembly: GCF_905171765.1. NCBI lineage: Eukaryota > Metazoa > Chordata > Amphibia > Anura > Bufonidae > Bufo > Bufo bufo. The sequence continues at coordinate 47,271,473 of NC_053391.1, forward strand.
CCAGTTTTACGGTCTGCGCAGACCTATTTAAAATGCAGAAAAAATGAATACCGGATCTGTTTATCCAGATGACACTGGAGAGACGGATCCAGTGTTTCAATGCACTTGTTAGACAGATCCGGGTCAGTCTACAAATGCTATCAGTTTGTACACTGGTTTCCAGATCCGGCAGGCAGTTCTGGCGACTGAACTGCTTGCCGGATCTTCACAACGCAAGTGAAAGTACCCTTAATCAGACCTGTTTGGGTCTTCAATGGTTAATAAGATCTACAGGCATCAGCCTCTTGCACACAAATGTTTGTTTTTTTCCATTTGTGTTCCATATACGGAACCATTCATTTCAATGGATCCGCAAAAAAAAGGTACTCTGTATGCCTTCCGTTTCCGTATTTCTGTTCAAAGATAGAACATGTCCTATTGTCTGCATAATGGACAAGGATAGTACTGTTCTATCAGGGGCCAGCAGTTCCGTTCCGCAAAAAACGGAATGCACACGGACATCCATATTTTTTGCAGACCGCAAAAAACTGAAAAAGCCAACCGTCGTGTGCAAGAGGCCTTATGCTGGGTTCACACCTGAGCGTTCTGAAAGGAGCGCTCTGTATGCGCGATTGTACGGGCGTTTACAAGCGCGCATACAGAGACAAGCGAACACACATTGTTGCGCGTTCCCGAAAGTCTATGTACGGGAACGCGCGACAAATGCCCCAAAAAACGCTCATGTACTTGTTTGAGCGTCGGGCGTTTTACAGCGCGTTCGTACACACTGTAAAACGCACAGGTGTGAACTGAGGGTTATATTTGCAGAACAAACAGAATTTGAGTCCAGTAAGTTTGAAGTGTTGGACCTGGTTGGGACATATGAGCAGATCTGCACCTTCACTGACCGCAACAATGGAAATAGCTGGGTATTTAGTTACAGGGTGTAACTTGGCAATGTGGAGATGGGAATGTTTTTTGTTTTGTTGGGCCACTGAAGTACAGATGTGGACAGCACACAGTATACTGTCTGCATCTTTTGCAGCCTCATTGAAATGACTGCAGACACAAATATGCGGTTGTCTGAATGGGCCCTTTCTCAGAAACCATGTGATTCATCTGATACAGAATATATGCTGTCTCTACAGGCTGTATAAGTGCAGGGCCACACTTCAACCCACATGGCAAGAGCCACGGAGCTCCAGAAGATGAGGAAAGGTAACTGGTGACTGCTGTGTACTGTATGTTATCACTGACTAATGACTGCAGCATTAGAAAGAAATGGATAGTCTGTGCACTCTGAATCTTTCAGTCCCCAATGGCTATTGTCTGCAAAACAAACAATGGGACATATTCTATAACCTACAGGACAGACATACGGATGCAGACAGCATCCCAATACATTTTATTAAATAACTTAGTGGCTATGTTAAATGTTTAATTACATGCATTCAGATTGAGGTGCTGGTTTGAAAACTGTAGAATATTCATGGTACAACACTTTTAAAGGGCCTTAAGGCAGGTTTTTAACGGCTACAATGTACAGCCATTTCTCAGGAAGGAAGCGTTCCTTCCCAACAGTTGGCTGCTCGTTCAGTGAACACCATTTACATGCAGCAATCACCTCCACAACATGAGGGTGAGCAATGGCTATTGTGATCGCTTGTCTTCAGGGCAGCAGATTACTGCTTAGATGGCACAATCTGCTGCCCAGAGACAATCATTTAGGTGCCTGCATGAATGACGGGATGCTTGTTCATAAGGTGATCGGAGGCACATTTACTCAGGCAGATTGTTGGGAAAGAGCGTTTGCAGGAATGTACATTCCTGATAATCTGCCTGATATTTGGGCTGTGTAAATCCACCTTTATTCTACAGTGGGGTTTTTATGGTGCTGTACAGCAAGTTAGTAACACAATAGGAGGCAGTTATATGGTCAGTCCTGGAGACCTAGAAAAGTCCCCATAGCTGTCTGATCACTAAGCCTACTGTTAGGGCACAGTGGTGGTCTTTAATTTATTTATTTTTTTACATTTTCAGAGCAGACAAGTTTATATAAGAGGAGAAAAAGGCTTAGCTCACCTGCTTAACGTCCATGTGCAACCCAATGGATCAGACTCTGATCAAAATACAAAGGTGTGCATGCAGCTTAGAGGGCTATTCCAGCACAATCAAAATGCTGTTCCAAGGCCTGCAAATGGTAAAAAAAGGGCCTAGTCCATGCTGAAGGAAATGGCTCAGAATGCCACTTTGCCAATCGCAGAATGCAGCGTTGATCGACCTCTGCCAGTGATTGGCATTCTCAGCCATTTCCTGCCTTGTTGATCGTGGAGTGCAGCAAGGACCTGGGCACCGCTGAAATGACGGCAGCGAAGGGATTGCATGATCATGATTTAACCATTTGCAGGTTTGCATTTTGGGCTGGATAACTCTTTAAATGCCATGCTGTTAAATATGGAGCTCAAGTAGTAAATCTAGGCTCAACGCAGACAAAGGCTTTGCTTTTTTTTTTTTTTTTGCTAGAATATAGCTATTTTTTTATATGCCAGCAAAAGGCATTTCACTTTACATGAAATGGTACATGGTTTGTTCTTTGGCTGCTGCCATTATGTGAAGACTGATTATTGGCCTATCCTTTGGATAAGCCATAAATATCAGATTAGGAGTCTGTTCAGCAGATACTGTGCCCTTCATTGTCTACCACACCTGGTAGTGGTTGTGCACGGTATTTTATATTATATTTCAAGGGAATGTAAAAGGGATAGTGCCAGCCCCTGTCAAAAGTATATAATTTTAAACTAGTGGGGATCCCAGGAATCGGACCATCAGTCTGATCTTGTGCTTGGAGAAATCAATTGTGTAGCTCAGATATTATGAATGGAATCTGTTGGCTAGCCCTATTTACCCTTAAATTGTTTCCCTCAGGCATGTTGGAGATCTTGGAAACATAACCTCCAAAGATGGTGTTGCAGAATTTGAGTTCAAGGATAAGATAATTTCACTGGAAGGAGAACACAACATCATTGGTCGTACAGCGGTGGTAAGTGTTACTGGAGGCAGAAGGTATTGCCCCACAGTTCAAAGTTCCTCCTAATGTTTAAAACCGCAAATGGTGATCAGGTGCTCATGAAATCCGCTTAGGACACTTGTGTGATCTACAACAGTGTATGGTTCATCCATGCCATAGAGAAGCCCTGTTAACTAAGCAGTAAAGTGATCAGTACAGTTGCAACAAGCTGGCAAGGCATGGGGTCTGGGTGCCACATTACTAAAACTTTGTTAAAGGAATCGTAATAAAAAATGACCTGATGTTTAAATGGCTTTAACATTTTTTAAAATGTTTATTTAAATTTTTCAGGTCTCCTATACATTTAAACAAAGATAAAGCTTTGGCACCACTTCTTGGCTTGTACAGATCACTTTACTATAGTTACCTCCTTATCTGTCACTTATCCTGCCTGTAATGATACCATTTCTGTGTATAGATAACACAGGATCCTCCATTCACAATAGGTGATTGTCAGAGCTTATCTAGTCTTTCCTTGTACAATGACCTCTGCACAGGTCAGAGCCTGCCTAGAAAACTCTCATAGCAGTCAGAGGTCCCCTCCTGACGGTGTCTATGGCCCATGCAGGGCCATCTTTAATATTGATTGGACCCCCCTCATCTCTGCAGTGTGTGACAGACATCTTGGCTTCCTCACATTCTATCATTATCCCCCAACTGGAGTCCCCACAGTGTTATCCTGCCGCTTGCTGTGCCCCCCCGGGGTGTAGCTATAGGGGGTGCAGAGGTAGCAGTCGCTACCGGGCCCAGGAGCATGAAGGGGCCCAAAGACACTTGTGCCGCATAAGAAGACACACAAAGCACTGAGGGAAGGGGGGCCCAAGCTGAACTCTTGCATCGGGGCCCATGAGCCTTTAGTTACGCCCCTGCCCCCCCCCCCCCCCCCCCCCAATGCCCCCAAATACTATCCTGAAGAAACATTACTGCCCCCCCCATAGTAATAGTGCTCCTCATAGTTCCACCAATAGTAATTCCCTTCTAGAATGCCCTCATTAGTAACACTGCCAGAACCGTGATAATGCTCCTCAACAATGCCCCCATTATTAGAAGAGCCCTCCCATATTAATACCCTCAGTCCCCAGTAGAAATAAGGCCCCCTATTGTTCCCCCAGTGGTAATAAAGCTCCCTACAGACCCCTCCGTAGTAATAAGGCCCCCATAGTGCGCTTAGTAGAAAAAAGGCGGATCTAGAAGACCCTCCTATAGAGCCCCCAGTAGTAATAAGACCGCCTATAATGTCCCCAAGCGTGAGATTTACATGGCAGGGTGTGGCCAGAGATGGGAGAACAGATCCTCTAGGAGTAGGGGTAACGCCCCCCCTGCTCCTAGCAGCTAATTAGCATATTATGAAAGTTCTTGAGTAACGGGGGCATAGATAAAAGTAGGAAGACTAGTTGGGTTCAGCTGACATTAGCACATCGCTAATGTCAGCTAGTTTAATAGGGTTAATTCTGGTGATAGAAACCCTTTAAGGCTACTATTCAGATAGGTGTATTGTGTTCCTGTTTAAGTGAGCGCTGTAAATATAAAGCCCTGCTTTTTTTTAATTTTATTTTTCAGGTCCATGAGAAAGAAGATGATTTGGGGAAAGGTGGTGACAATGAGAGCAAGGTGACTGGCAACGCCGGTGGTCGCCTGGCTTGTGGAGTCATCGGAATCTGTCAGTAAATGTGCAAGGATCAAAGATCTGCATTGTTCGTTCAGCACCACTGCAGGATATCCAAGAAAAACAAGCCTTCTGTCCTTATATGCATCGTAGTTCTGTCAGTTTAGTTTGCGGCATTCTCCAGTGCCGTCAGTGGCTGTGATATCACGTTTTATATAAAACATTATCAATACCGTTCTATTTTTCGGCTGGTCATTTAAATAAATGCAATAGTGTATTTCCAGAATGTGGAGGAAGGGTTACCTGTGATATCAGCTTAATATCTATTTACTAAAGTATCTTGGTGAATGAAAAGGGAACGCTCTCCTTCAGACTGAACCTTTATGGAGGTATTGAATGGGGTCTGAACGTACAGCCTTCCGCCCTCTGGTGGATCCAAAGGTAATGTGGAAAGGTTTCCTAGCACTAAAGCTAATGTGAGCTCCCCTTCTATTTCATGCACTGATTATCAGGCTGCGTTAACATATTAGATTTGCCTATGGCAAACTTGGCTCATTCACTAGACTTCTAATGGAGTTTTGAGCGCTGTGGATCCTTGAGACTTGGCCAGATTCAGTGGGGCCAATCCATGTGGAGCTAAACTGCAGGTTTTTTTTTTCAGATGAGTGTCCAGTGTGGAAGGTGACTTCTCATGGGTGCTGCTGGTTTCACAGGATCTCAAGTGGTATGATTTATAATACTGTCTGACCTTGCATCTACATAATGCTTTTAAGTAGGATGGCTCATTCATATGACCTTAAGAGCTCTGTGCTGTGGACCACACGGCACCAGCTGTCTGGATCCCATAGTGTGCTGTGGACCTGTTGACTTGAATGGGTCCATGATTCGCAAAATATAGTGAGAAATCTCTTGTGGTGCAGAGGCCCAAAAGCCCATGGAAGCACTTTGTAGTGTTTCCATGTGACTCTGCAGAAGATGGGGCATGTCCTATAGGTCACAGTATTTTATGGACCAACAATACGGACACAGAACTGTTAGGTTGTGTGAATAGGTCCTAATTCTGTAGAAGCAAGGTCATGCAGAGATGCTTCATAAGGCAGTGTGATGCTGTGAAACCAGAAGTGTCCATAGCAGGAAATTGTGCTCCCGTATAGTGTCTTCTGCACTGACCATTCTGGTGTGAGCCTTGGTGGCACCCTACTTTTTTTTTTATTGCTTGTGAACAGCTACAAAATCCTACATGCATTGGGTGTGGATTTTGGCACTGAATCCACATTATCATGAATGGGCCTTATGGGCGTCGCAGCCACTGTTTATGCATTATTAGTGCATAACTAGTCAGGGTATTGCATAGAACAGGGGTCGGCAGCCTTTGGCACTCCAGCTGTTGTGAGAATACAATTCCCAGGATGCTCCATTCATCTCTATGGGAGCTATGAGAAGAGCAAAGTATGCATGTTGGGAGTTGTAGTTTCCAACACCTGGAGTGCCTGAGTTAGCCTACCCCTATCATAGAATGTGGTGATGTAAAAGGGCTGCTGAATTCTAAGGGGTTCATTTTTGACAAGTTGGTTTTTTTGATTCTGTTCTTAACCCTTGTGCAGGTTCTGCCGAAGTTATGAAGAGGTGCCGACCTCTACATAACTTCAGCACCAGTCTAAATGTAAGACAGCTTCCTTGCGGTCTTACATTTAGACCATTTTCTATGCTTAAAACAGGCATAGAAAACAATTGAATAAGAGGAGCCTTTCCCCCTTCTACGCCCACTTTTTTGACCTGGTGTGAGCAGGGAGAAGTTGCACACAAATCCCCCTCTGAAAATTGGCCGTATGTTAATAGATTTTCCACTCAAGAGTAATGCACAATGTGAGGGCACAGTCACATGTTGTGGCACATTCTGATGACCTAATGTTCAATGATGGGAAATACACATTTAAAGTGGCTTTCCTGTCATGTAAAGACAGCTGTCCTCACTGATGCTGCTGGTTTGGATACCACATCTGTCAATGTTCCTGCCACTGGCTGCAGTGATGAGCGGCCCCAACCAGTGATTGGCTGCACAGCATTTCCAGCCATTTGCTATTGTGAGACTAGCAGGAAGTGGGTTGCTGCGGTGGTAGGGGGTGATGAGTATGAACTCTTGTTTAAGGGTACTTTCACACTAGTGTGGTTCTCTTCCGGTATTGAAATCCTGTAAAGCGTCTCAATACCGGAAAAAAGCATCAGTTTTGTCCCAATGCATTCTGAATGGAAAGCAATCCGTTCAGTATGCATTGGGATGTCTTCCATCCTATCCCTTGTACAGTATTTAACTGCATTTTATTTTTTTTCTGGCTAAAATCCTGGAACACTTCTGCACTTGCCAGATCGGCATTAATTTCCATTGAAATGTATTAATACCTGTTCTGGAGATTGCCACATCACCAGATCCAGTTTTCTGGTCTGCACATGCAGTTCTTTCTAGCTTTGAATTTTTTTAATACTGGATCCATTATTCCAGATTATCCCTGTATTTCAATGCATAAGTCTAACGGATCTGGAAAAAAAAAATCTGTTTGCATACTGATTTCCAGATCTGGCAATGGACCCTTAAATCTGTAAACCCTCCCCCAGAAAGAAGGGAAAAACTGGATGCCCTGCAACCAAAACTGGGCTGAGCTACAGCTTTTCTTAGTGACCATAGCTAAGTGCATTGTCACCTATGAACATGTGGCTACATAGGAGTTTACTGTGTGGCCATTAACAACGAAACTGCTTTTAGCTGCCATGTGTGAAAACAGATGGATTTTGGGTGCACCTGGGGAATGGTGTGAATTCTCTATGGGAATATTTATTGCCATTGATCTCGCTTTACACCCATGGGATTGAGAGAACATGAACAACATCACAATACACATAATAAAAATTCCATCTAATTTTCTAAGTTTGTATTTCTTGATATAGACGATGTTAACATGACACATTGCTACACCATTAATGTAATGAATTGTTTTATTACAATTCTAATGGCACACTACAACAATAATTTGGCATATGTACTGTAATGTTAAACACCTACATGTGACAGTGAGCTGTAACTCCTTATAGTGAACTATTGATATTCTAATAGAGAAAAATAAACCATGGGAAGAAGGATTCTTTCTGATCAAATTACTGAATAATGGCCAGTAGGAATTGCCAAGTTTTAAACCATGAAATAATTATTTTCTCCACGTTGTTGCAAAGTGAATACAATTTCTGTGAAGCAATGAACTGACAATTTTTATAACCTCATTTATGAGTCAACCTGCTAACACATATTGAAAGTGACATTAAGACCTGCTTTACATGTGTTAAGGGGCTCTTACCTTTTAGAAAAAAATATTTTGGATTATAGGGCAGAGACTAGTGATGAGCGAGCATGCTCGGCCGGATACTTGTTCGGCTCGAGCATCGCTATGCTTGGCACATGCCGGTACTCGGTCAAGTACCACATGTGCTAGAGCACCATACTAGAGTCCCCTCCCGGCATGGTTCGCAGTCAAAGTACGGCCATCACTGTAATGCCAGTAACCATGATTGGCTGGCCAGAACGCGTCATCGGGTGCGGCTCATTGCGAGTCAGGGAGAGCTGGGCTTAGGAAGGGACAGATAGTGTAGGGAGTTTGTGATCGCAATTTATTCAATTTTAAAACATTTTAAAGACCCAAAAGTCCTTTTAAGGACTATTGTGTGTGGTGGCAGCAATTTAATTCAAAGTTGTACTCAAATTTTTTTATATACTTTTCAAAATAGCGATTATTTTGCTATATAGAAGGTGTCTGCAGTGACTTGTGATATCTGTGCAGCAATACCTTCTGTGTGTCAGGGGCAGAGTATTAGTGAAAATAATATCCCCCCCCCCCCCATCTACATTTTTGCTGTCAACAGTGCAATCCGTGAATTGTGTGATCTGCACTTCAATACATTGTGTGGTTGTCAGGCCTAGATATAAGGGAAAAAAAATATATATAAAGAGCAGAAAATGGTGTCTGTACCACAGATTCCAATAATCTGGGCCTAATATAGTGTCCATATTCTGTGTGTTTCTGTGACCTATACTGTCCTGCATCAGAAAACTGTGTTTTTAGCTGACTGTAAAACAATCTGCACCACATCTAGTGACAAAACTATTATGAAGAAGGTGAGCACTAAGGGATGGGGAAGTGGGTGTGATGGTGCATGCAGAGGCTGTGGTCCTGGGAGCAAGGAAACTGTGCCTGCTGCCAGTGCACCAGAAAAAAAAAAAATCCACCGTACTCAGCTTCATGTCCAACAGCCTAAGACAACACTGTCCAAGTTGGACCAGTGTGAACAGTTGGTCGGTTGGATTGCTGAAGATAATGCTTCCAGTTGGTTAAGCATCACCCTCTCTTCCACCAAGTCTGGTCAACCGAATCCTCTCTCTGATCATCCTTCCTCCCACCATGGCGAGGCTTGCCAAACGAGTGATACCACACTCGGATATTCCGAGGAGCTCTATCCAGCTCCACTATTACTTTTTGCCCTCGCGGCCAGCACAGTTGAAGAGACACCTGAGATATTGTGCCCTGATTCCCAACCTCTTGAGCTTTCATAGTCAAGAAAATTATGAGACACAGTTACCAATCACTGAGGTTGTGGTTAGGTCAAGTCAGGAGGATGAGCAGAGTCAGGAAGTGGAAAAGGAGGTGGTGGGCGATGAGGTCACTGACAACATGGGAAGGTGAGCGAGGACAGCAGTACAGAGGGGGAGGGATCCGCAACAGGCTCGAAGAGGCATTGGGGTTGCAAAAGGGAGAAGTCGGCCCACACCAAACAGGCCTGCAACCGTTACAACGAGCACCCCCATGCGTAAATCTACCTTGCCAAGGGGTAGGTGTTCCACAGTATGGTGCTTTTTTGAGGAAAGTGCACACAACTAAAGAGTGGTAGTTTGCAACCTGTGCCATACCAAAATGAGCCAGGGCGTGAACACTAGCAACCTCACCACCACCAGCATGATCCGCCACATGGCATCCAAGCACCCTAACAAGTGGGCCAAATGCATGGTCCACAATCTGGGTCTGCGGGTCACACCACTGCCTCCTCTTCCCCTGTGTTACGCACTGCTGGCCAATCCCCTGTCGAAGGCGCAGGCCCAGATGCCCCTCGCCCTGTACCTGGACCTTCGCATGAACCATCAGCAACAACATCCACTTCCCTGTCCCAGCGCAGCGTCCAAATGTTCATAACACAGTTTTTTGAACGCAAGCGCAAATATCCACCCACAGGCCATAGCACTAAATGCGCAACTTTTGAAATTACTGGCCCTTGAAATGTTGCCATTTAGGCTTGTAGACACTGAGACCTTCCGCAGCCTGATGTCGGCGGCCGCCACTATTTTGCATGGTGTGCCGTGCCCGCCTTACACCAGCATGTGTCCCAGAACATCACCCGTGCCCTGACTAACGCAGTTACTGGGAAGGTCCACTTAACCACAGACACATGGACAAGTGCTGGTGGCCAGGGACGCTACATTTCCCTGACCGCACACTGGGGGAATGTTGTGGAGGCCGGGAGTGAGTCGTACCCTGGGATGGCACAGCTGCTACACACGCTCAGGATTGTGGGCCCTACGTCCATCAGCAGCTATATTACTGGCTCCAACCCCCCCACTTTTCCTCCTTCGCAGCCTCCACCTCCAGCAGCAGTCAGCCATCAGTCGCTAGCTGGAAGCAGTGTAGCACTGCTGTGGGTAAGCGTCAACAGGCCGTGCTGAAGTTCATCCAGAGACAAACCGCACACTGCAGCAGAGCTGTGGCAGGGTATAAGGGACCAAACCGAGCTGTGGCTCTTGCCACTCAACCTGCAACCAGGCATGGTTGTGTCCGACAATGGCCGTAACTTGGTGACGGCTTTGGAGCTCGGCAACCTGACACACATCCTATGCCTAGCCCACGTTTTAAACTTAGTGGTTCAGTGGTTTCTTAAAACCTACCCCAATTTGCCAGAGCTATTAGTGAAGGTGTGCAGCATGTGTGCCCATTTCCGCAAGTCGTCCACAGCTTCAGCTGGTCTGTCAACGCTGCTGCAGCAGCGCTTCCAGCTCACTGACTGTTGGGCGATGTGAGCACGTGCTGGAACTCTACGTTCCAAATGTTGGCCAGGCTTTGTGAGCAGCAGAGGGCAGTTGTGGAATACCAGCTGCAACATGGTCGTCGCCTTTCGAGTCAACTGCCACTATTCACAAGTGAAGAGTGGGCATTGATGTCAGACCTCTGTGAGGTTTTAAAAAACTTTGATGAATCCACACAGATGGTTAGTGGCGATAAGGCTATTATCAGCGTAACCATCCCACTGCTGTGTCTACTCAAACGATCACTGCTCACAATTAAGGACGACACTCTGAATGTGGCAGATGAGGAAATGGGGGAGGACATTACACAGGGTGATAGCCAGCCCACCCTCAGTTCGTCTTCTCAGCGCGAATTGGACCATGAAGAGGAGGACCTGGAGACAGTTGCCTCTGCTACAGAGGGTAGTACCCATGGAACTTTAATTCCATCTGTTCAGCGTGGATGGGCAGAGGAGGATGAGGAGATGGAGTCATCCTGATGTCGACATCGACGTCTTGCCTGTTGGTACTCTGGCACACATGGCTGACTTCAGGCTGCCTTTCCAGCGACCCTCACGTTATACGCATTTTAGATAACACGGATTACTAGGTGTTCACCCTTCTCAACCCCCGCTACCAAGAGAACTTCTCATCTCTCATTCCTCTGGTCGAGAGGACGAGCAAAATGGTGCAATGCCAGAAGATCCTTGTTGGAAAATTGCTACAAAATTTTCCATCCGACAACGGTGGCGGCAGAGTCCGTACTTCCTTAGGCAACCGAGGAAGGGAGACAAGGGAAACACTCTCCAAGGCATGGGACACTTTCATGACACCCCGCCAGCAACCTCACCCTGAAGCGCAGCCTAGTGGTACAGGGAGGGAAAAGTTTTGGAAGATGGTGAAGGAATACATAGCAGACTGTGTCAGCATCCTAAATGATCCCTCAGTGCCTTACAACTACTGGATGTCCAAGCTGGACACGTGGCACGAACTTGCACTCTACGCCTTGGAGGTGCTGGCCTGCCCTGCTGCCAGCATTTTGTCTGAGCGTGTATTTAGTGCTGCTGGTGGTATTAGAACAGATAAGCGTATCCGCTTGTCCACTGACAATGCTGACAGGTTGACTCAGATAAAAATTAACAAGGCCTGGATTGCCCCTGACTTCTCAAAGCTGATGATGAACATAAAGGCAATTTCAATCTATCATTTATAATGTACTCAATCTACTGTAGTGTATTCCCATGCACCTTTTCCACCACAAAAAAATGAGTATATGGTTGAATCTCGTTTTTTCCTCCTCCAGCTTGTCTATATTCCCTCCACTCTAATTTTTTTTTAATAGGGTCAGCTCAACTGCAGGCCCTCAACTCACATTTTTTTTAGAGGGTCAGCTCACCAGCAGGCCCTCACATATAAAGGCTTACAGGGTCAGCTCACCAGCAGGCCCTCGCATATAATGTTTTACAGGGTCAGCTCACCAGCAGGCCCGCACCTAAAATATTTTACTTGGTCAGCTCACCTGCAGGCCCACAAAGCAATGTGAATGAGGCCCTCCTTTATGTGATATGCAGGTTGTATCAGAGTGCCTCTTCCTTGTAATTTTGGGCAGCACATGCACTTTATATACAAGTAAATATACAGGAAAGAATGTTTTCAATCAATTTGTCCTATAAAATCGATTTTTTACTTTGGTTTTGTGCGTAACACCTTAATTAGATTGTGTCCTGGTGATCACTTTAAGCCCTTTTAAGCCTCATGAGCAGCAGCATGGTGGTAAAAATGAGTGGCAAGGTGACATGGTGTAGAGATAGCAGCATGAGGAGGCCACATAGTGGCACAATGACAGAGTCTGGATAAAAGACTAAGGCCACAGATTATTTAGAAAGATGCAGATGGAAACCATCTGTGGAGCTGTATCACGGTCACCTGCAGATTAATGCAGCTGCAGCTTTGGGGCCCTGACCCAGAAGGGGCCCATCCAGGAGGAGGAGGACTAAAGGATTTGGTCAGGGCCCCCTCAACAGTATTACACAATGAAATTAAGATACAGTGACAGTATATAAAAACGGATGGAACAGGTGCCGGCCCTGGTCTGAGAGAGCGATCTTTACTAGCCACAGGAATAGGGGTGGCGTGAAAGGAAGGGGTCGCTAAAAAATTACTGTGGGATTGAGCCCCATTCAAAAATATGCTGTGGGGCCCAGTCAATTCTTGCTACGCCACTGATGCAAACCACAAAAGCAAGTTGGGTTTATCGATTACAAAACTTTAATAAATCTGTGGAGCTGTATCATGGTCACCTGCAGATTAATGCAGCCATCAAATTAAAGTTGGGTTGGTCGGTTCCAACTCAGCTCACCAGCAGGCCCGCACCTAAAATCTTTTACTGGTTCAGCTGACCTGCAGGCCCGCAACTCGAATCTTTTACTGGGTCAGCTCATCTGCAGGCCCGCAACTCATGCTGCCTTGCTTTCAAGTAGTAGCCGTTTATCAGGCTCCCTCTCTGAAATCAGACAATGATTCCCCGTTTCCGGTGGTCACCATGTTAGGCGCATAAAAGAACATCGAAAGTTTGATAGGGAAGATATCCAAATGGATCGTGGACGTCACGGAGACGTGCGATCAGGCAGAAGTGTTCTAAAGTCAACAAAGCGGCAGCAGAACCTCTCCTGTATAACGTTTCCTCATCCAAAATACTGCAGTGATATTCGCTGTAATTTTGTATTACTCATTTCAATAACAGGGCATCTTAAGAGTCCTGTATTGTTATTTATCGCCACTACCTCCCCGAGTCGGGAGTGGGTAATTGCCGCGCGCCTGCTGCCTTCCTTGCAATTTTGTGCTTTAATAACTTGACCATGCCTCTCTGGGTGGTTCACAATTATGAAAAAAAAAAGTGGCAAGGCAACAACAGCCAAAAAAACTGCTACTGGGCAAAAACCATTTGTCCTATACTAAATCGAGTGTGCAGATTACAAATCCGAAGTCAGAATTGTTGTAACACGTCACAAAATAGCTATGCGTAAGTATGCCTAAATGAATCAAGCAATTGGAAAGCATTGAATAATTTTGAACAGAATGAGTTTTACTCCAACAATTACCTGATCTACATCAAAAGTTTGTATAGTAAACAGTGTATGAAAATGTAATGGAATAACAAAATTTCTTGTTTTCAAGTTTAAAAGTCTTACTTGAGCAAGGCCCAGTACTGTTAAAAGTGCTTCAGGCATCTGCTTTTGCATTTGTGTACGGTCACATTTTCTCGTTGCAAAAACCAGCCGTAGTCCCCCATCATGTTGGGATTCCAGCGGTCTTGATACCTGTTCTCCATTGTAGAAATATCTTTATGGAACCGGTCTCCATGTTAGTCACGTACGTGCCCCAAATTGGGTGGGAAAAAGTCAAGATGGGAATGTAAGAAATCCACTTTCAAGGACATTCGGCAGCCGAGTTGTTCATATGCTGTTGTCTACCAATTCAGCATAGTTTGCAGCTCGTCTGTTCCCAAGGAAGTTCTGCACTACTAGCACAAATGCATCCCAAGCTACAAGACGCACACGCTTTGCCAGATTCTTGTGCTGATCAGAAGTAGTGTATTTGCCACATATGTAGCAAAAATTGTCTGGATCCTTAACACATTTGTGTTTATCCATCTTAAAAGGGGTTGTCCGGGATTGGGGACATTGTTGTAATAGTACTAGAGTAACATACATATGTCACACATGCATGTCCTTCCTACGGCACATTTCTGAAGCCCCATTTGGATACTGCAAATTATTATCCCGAAGTGACTGACTATTTTTGTAAAATCCGTGACGCACCGGGTCTCTTGCAGGCGAGCGAAGCCTCTTCTTCCGGCTTCACAGGGAGCCCGGTGACATCACAGTCAGTCTAACTCATTATGCAGAGGGGCGGTAACTAGGTATGCAGATATTGTGCTAAGCCACGCCCCTCCGTTCTGGTGACGTCACCGGGCATGGATCTTTCTAATAAATTTGAGGCAGAATGGAGACAAAGCTAGGAGGAGTTTATGGGTGTAAATATGGGGGAGAAATATGTGCTGCTGGAGGCAGGATACGTATGAGGAGGGCGGATAGATGGAGGAGTGGACAATATGCGGCAGGAGGCAGAATATGTATGAGGGGGGCGCGTGTAGGGACGACTTGAAAGACCGTAGAAACCAGGATATGCCGCGCTGCGCTGGGACCCACAGTGCAGTGCGGCAGGAAGTCATCACACAAATAAACATAGAATGTGTCTGCAGATAAGAACCATTTGGCCCATCTAGTCTGCCCAATAAGCCTAACGCCATCAATGTCAACAATCTGTGGGGGACCATAGGAGCCATGCAGCAGTGTAAAAAATACCTGAAAACATCGGGGGAACCTTGACTCAGCTAGTAATAGTGAGCAAAATTATTTTTTCAAAAATACTTTAATCTCGGACAACCCCTTTAAGTTTCAAAACTGATAGCTCTATAACAGATCACTTTATCAAAATCTGTCCAGCTTGCCTTATATACTTACTGCTGACATCAGCCTAAGTGCGTCCAAACAGGTCTGGACATGTCCAATGGAATATCTCCAATATAATGCATTAACATTATAACTGAATAGGTTTTGCATGTACTTAAAATCTAGACGTGTCAGGCATATTCCAAGTTCATATTTGGAATCAGCGCAGCCATTTTTGTATAAATCACATGTTTTTCTCTCGGTAGCAAAATCTTTGTTGCGCGGTGTTATTGTCCGCATTACGGACAAGGATAGGACTGTTCTATTAGGGGCCAGCTGTTCCGTTCCGCAAAAATACGGAATGCACACTAACATCATCTGTATTTTTTGCGGATCTGTGTTTTGCGGACCACAAAATACATACGGTTGTGTGCATGAGCTCTAATCCAGAATAATCCCACTGACATAACTGGGTGCCAGTAGCATGGCTTATAGGAATACATTTTATGGCTACCTTCACACTGGCGTTAGGCTTTTCCAGCAGGCTGTTCCCCTGCCGCATCTGTACTACCGTTTGAAGGCCGCCCGGCCCCATTCACTATAATGAAGACTAGCCGGAGATCGGTCCTCCCTCTCGGCATGTTTGCCGTGCTGCGGCCGGATCTCTATTATAGTGAATGGGGCCGGGAGGACTTCCGGCAGCACACCCGTGCAAACGGTGGTGCAGATCTGGCAGGCTGCTCCCCTGTCGGAACAGCGTGCCGGAAAAGCATAACGCCAGTTTGAAGGTAGCCTTAGACATCAGAATTACTGGGGAAAAGTAAAATATATTCATGACATTTATTATTATTACTAGGGGTGAGCGAATCATGCTTCGGATCTAGGATCTGAAGTCGATTAGTTAAGTCAGAAGTCTCACGAGTCTCGAATTTCAGGCTTTGATTCTACAACTTTAAAAACATTTTAAAACAGCAATCCGAAGTCGGCTTCGGTACAGAGTGGTACCTCGGTACCGAAGCCAACTTTGTATTGCTGTTTTAAAAGGTTTTTAAAGTTGGCCGAAGTTCTTAATGAATTTTGCCTCTGCGCAACGCATACATTTTAATGTTGTACTGAGACAGGTCTCCGTACAGCATTAAAACGAAGTTGGGGAACTAATCGACTTTGGATCTTGGATCAGAAACACAATTCGCTCACCCCTAATTATTACCAAGATCTGATATGATTGAACACAATGGGGCTCATTATCCAAACTGTTGAATTAGTTTTGTTGCTGTAGCAACAAATCAGCTTTTATTGTTTGATAAAAACTTAAAATAGGGGGTTGTTCACTTAACACCCTTATCTCTTATCGCCAGAGAGGAAAGTATATCACTCTCAAAAACTTGTTTTCAGACACTGTTTATTTGAATGGACACTGTGTAATGCCTAATCTCTCCTATGGTGGCGCTGCAGGAAAACTGAACACTTAGGTTGCGAGGCAGATTTTCCTGCAGGAAAGCCAGAAGTGGATTCAACATGGAGGAGAAGTATAAATAAATCCTTCCTTTATATTTTCAATTCCTTTCAAATCAATTTCTGGCTTTGGCTGAAAAACCTGCACAAAATTCTGCCTCAAAACCTCCTCACAGATTACAAAAGATCACTGAGGGCCCCAGCAGATGAACACTTTGTGATCAGTTTAAAGGGAAAAGGCCCACTAGATTTTTTTTATTATTATTTTTCTGATAAAAGCTACAAGCAAATAATTATGGGGCAGCAACTTACCTGAGCCGATGCTCTGCTAACAGATTTTCAGCTGTATGCTTTACAGCAGCCACATGGACATAAGAACTGGTGTCTGAAGGCGACTTATTGGAGTAGATTTACAGATTCGGTAGACAGAGTAAACTTAGGCTACTTTCACACTCGTGTTTTGTGCGGATCCGTCATGAACAGACCAGTTTAAAAAATACAACCGTCTGCATCCGTTCTGAACGGATCCGTTTGTATTATCTTTAACATAGCCAAGACGGATCAGTCTTGAACACCATTGAAAGTCAATGGGGGACGGATCCGTTTTCTCTTGTGCCAGTAAAAACGGATCCATCCCCCATTGACTTAGGGCTCGTTCACACGAGCGTGTGAAGCCCATGCTGTGGACCGCAAATTGCGGTCCGCAATGTACAGGCACCGTCCGTGGGGCAGGCGCATGGGAATCGCATTCACTTGAATGGGTCCGCGATCCTTCCGTTCCGCAAAAAGATAGAGCAAGTTCTATCTTTTTGCGGTGCGGAAGCACAGAACGGAACCCCAGAAAGCACTTAGTAGTGCTTCCGTAGTATTCCGTTCCGCATCTCCGGATTTGCGGTCCTATTGAAAAGAATAGGTCCGCATCCGTGATGCGGAATGGCCAAGGAAGAGTGCCTGTGTATTGCGGATCCGCAAATGCGGTCTGCAATACGGCAACCGGCATCACACGTTTGTGTGAACAAGCCCTTACATTGTGTGCCAGGACGGATCCGTTTGGCTCAGTTTCATCAGACGGACACCAAAACGCTGCCGGCAGTGTTTTGGTGTCCGCCTCCAGAGCGGAATGGAGACTGAACTGATGCATTCTGAGCGGATCCTTTTCCCTTCAGAATGCATTAGAATGCAAACTGATCCGTTTTGGACCGCTTGTGAGAGCCCTGAACAGATCTCACAAACGGAAAGCCAAAACGCGAGTGTGAAAGTAGACTTAGGCTACTTTCACACTTGCGGCAGAGAGATCCGGCAAGCAGTTCCGTCGCCGGAACTGCCTGCCGGATCAGGCAAAATGTATGCTAACTGATGGCATTAGTAAGACTGATCAGGATCCTGATCAGTCTTAAAAATGCCTGATCAGTCGAAAAAATGCATTGAAATGCCGGATCCGTCTTTCCGGTGTCATCCGGCAAAAACGGATCCGGCATTTATTTTTTCACCTTTTTTTCAGTCTGCGCATGCGCATACCGGAAGGACGGATCCGGCATTCCGGTATTCTGAATGCCGGATCCGGCACTAATACATTCCTATGGGAAAAAATGCCTGATCCGGCATTCAGGCAAGTCTTCAGTTTTTTTAGCCGGAGATAAAACCGTAGCATGCTACGGTTTTCTCTTTTGCCTGATCAGTCAAAACGACTGAACTGAAGACATACTGATGCAAACTGAACGGATTACTCTCCATTCAGAATGCATGGGGACATACCTGATCAGTTCTTTTCCGGTATAGAGCCCCTGTGACGGAACTCTATGCCGGAAAAGAACAACGCAAGTGTGAAAGTAGCCTTAGAAGTCAGCCAAAATTTTACGACAAGGCCGAATCACGAGTCACTGGCACACATTTACTGAAGTGAATCCACCTAAGTGTTGTTGTAAATTCCACCAAAATTATGTTATGGTCCCTGGTAACAGAATCCATAACGGAATTCTTAGATAACCCGAACCTTGTACGCCGAACTTGAAAACAGAAGTTCGCTCATCCCTATAGTTATAAAGTTAGGCAAAAGTGTCTAGACATGCTCCAAATTTATCATGCAGCCTGAGTTGCTGTGATAATTTTTGTGCATGTATAGACAGCCTGTCTAAATTTTTGTCGTTTACAGGATTAACAAATCTACGCCACTATCTTCTATGGAGAGTTGTGGGCATGTTGTAACAGAATTCACTGTCCTGGTAGGGGGAGGAACTGAGCTTTACCCATCACTTATGGTGAACGGTGCATTACCTGCTTCCATCCTTTTTTTTCTATTTAGAAGCACTACCTGTCATTGTAATCCCGCAATTAATTTTAATGAGCTGACTGCTGAAAAATAATCTGTACAGCACCGGGCCTTCTGTGAGACCTAGTGTCCAGTGTTAAAACGGCATAGTTTCAGAATTTATTTTTTATTATTTATCTTTAAATATAAATTTTAAACAAGTATGCCCCTTTTATTAAGCTGAGCTCTTAATAGTTTTGGGCAACAAGGCCATAACATTCCTGTTGGACAGTTTTGATATACTGGCCCAATATTTTTGTATAACTGGTAAATGCCTTATCCATTTGTCTTTCTTTTCCCAAATCTAAGAACCACACAAAATTTGTTACGAAAATAGAGTTTATTAAAAACACACCCCTAATGTTTTCAAGGGCTTCCCCTATTAAAAAAAAAAATCTGTAAACTTTTTAAAGATGATATTTAAAAAGCTACAGCAAAACATAGGAGGTTTGATTTTTTTTAATAACATGTTGGAGCTTTTCGTAACCATTTAAGTAGAAGGAAAGCCAATTACTTTACAATTCTCGAGAAAACTATAACAGGATGGCATACAGCAGAAGCGAATATTTTACAGCATATTGTACAACTCTGAAGCTCTAAACATCAAGCTTTAACCCCCACCCCTATTTAAGTCCTAGTGTGCAGATTCTTATGTAGATCCAGATTCCTTTTTTGCTGGCTCAGAAGATGGTGACATTTTAGAGATCTTCTCCTCAGCAGGTTTTTGCTCTTTAGATTCAGCTTTCTCTTTCTCTTTATCTGGATTTTCAGCTTTACCCTTTAGAGGATCATGGTTTTCATTCAAAATTTGCTTTCTACCACTGTCAGGGAAATCCAGAAGTACTCTTCTGGGCTCCCTTTCTCGTCCTACTGGCCACCTATTTCTCTCCTCAGTCTCCCTCTGTCTATCATGGTCAGGACTTCCCCTGCCCCAGGGTCTTCTACCACGCCCTGGTCGCTCGTGATCCCGATCATCAAATCGGTTACCAAAGTGTTCTCGCTCATCCTCATTGCGGTTCCCAAATGACCTCCTACCAAACCTCTCTCTATCAGGAATAAATCCTTGACGATCATTTCTCTCTGGATGGAAGCCTGGTCTTTCTGAATTAAAGCCCTGTCGTTCAGGATGAAAACCTGGCCTGTCAGGGCGGAAATTCTGCCTATCGGGGTTGAACCCTGGTCTGTCTGGCTTGAATCCTTGCTCCTCTTCCTCGTCCATGGTGAATGCTTCGCCCTCATCCATCTCTGGATTAAACTCAGGCCCGTCATCCATCTCAGGATTAAATTCATCATCTGCCTCTGGATTAAACCTCATTCTTTCATTTCTATCAGGATTAAATCCATGCCTATCACCTCTATCAACATTAAACCCATGTCTGTCAGGATTAAATCCACGCCTGTCATTCCTAAATGGCCTGCCTTCTTCTGGTCCCCCATGTCCTCCCTGCCTTCCAAAGTGGCCCTGAGGTGGATAAGGACCTCTCATCCCATGTGGTGGTGGCATTCCATAACCACCTGGCCCAGGAGGAGGACCTCTGTGTGCCAAGTGAGGCAGCATTGGTCTATGTGGCATTCCAGGAAATCTTTGCATGTGAGGGGTGGGTACTCCAGGTGGTCTTTGCAGCGGTATAAGCCCTGGTCTTGCTCCTAGAAGACCAGTCGATGGACTCTGCAATCCAATTAAAGGCCCTGGTGGTGTTCCTGTTGAGGGACCCTGGGATGGACCAGACTGAAGAGATTGGGACTGAATTGGAGGACCGTGGGATAGTCCATGTGATAAACCTGAAGTAGTCTGTGGAGGGCCTTGAGGTGGACCATAGGATGAGTTTGGAGGCCCTTGAGGTGGGCCAGGAGGACCTTGATGTGGGCCAGGAGGACCTTGATGTGGGCCAGGAGGACCTTGATGTGGGCCAGGAGGACCTTGATGTGGGCCAGGAGGACCTTGATGTGGGCCAGGAGGACCTTGATGTGGGCCAGGAGGACCTTGATGTGAGCCAGGAGGACCTTGATGTGAGCCAGGAGGACCTTGATGTGAGCCAGGAGGACCTTGAGGTGGGCCAGGAGGACCTTGAGGTGGGCCAGGAGGACCTTGAGGTGGGCCAGGAGGACCTTGAGGTGGGCCAGGAGGACCTTGAGGTGGGCCTGGTGTAGCACCTGTCTGAAGTCCCTGGGGAGCTTCGCCCTGCGAAGCACCTGCAATAAAAATAAAACATTATTAAAAGATTCTGTGTATAAACGATGTATTAGAATGCAAAAAGACTATACGTACAAAAATGCACTACCTATAAAATTAAGACTGTCAGTCCAAAAATGCATTACATTGGCTATACAGTGGTCCCTCAAGATACAATATTAATTGGTTCCAGGAGGACTATTGTATGTTGAAACCATTGTAAGTAATCAGTTCCAAAGCACCAAAATGTCATCCAAGATGAGAGAAAATTAAGATTTAAGATAAATAAGCAGATAACTAAGACAGATAAGACAAGTCCTTACATATATCAGTAAGGAATAGCTGCTAACTAGCAACTAATCCAGCTATTTTACCAGAGAAGTGGCATTGATTGGTTGGA
The DNA here is from genome assembly GCF_905171765.1 of Bufo bufo. Classification (NCBI taxonomy): domain Eukaryota; kingdom Metazoa; phylum Chordata; class Amphibia; order Anura; family Bufonidae; genus Bufo; species Bufo bufo. The sequence goes on from NC_053391.1 coordinate 47,293,009, forward strand.
TCAGAGTCTGAGACCTTGTATGTGGAGTCTGGTTTCAACTTATGATGGGTCAGAAAAGAACATTGTATGTTGAAAATATTGTATCCTGAGGCCATTGTATCTTGAGGGATCATTGTATATGATTGTTATAACTCAACTCGTAGGATCAAACACAAGAAAGAGACAAAAGCGAACTGAAAAGATTCCAACATGGCAGATATTTTCTACAGACATATCTTCTGAAAGTTGCCCAGTCCTGAAACTTCAGCATATTCATCTCTTAAACCTATGGGCCTCTTTAGACTCATGGATGCTTTATTTTCACTGTGAAATGTTTGCATATAGGTCACTGTACAAGCACCTGAAGGATTACCAGTTGAATGGACAGGCATTCCAGCCTGCCGGAATTCATAGCCTAATACGCTGATTTTAGGAGATTTGCCCCATGAAAGTACTGTCTAGTGTACTTATGTATAGAATAATTTGCATAATAAAGACAAAGCTTATAGAGAAGTATTCACTATTAGCAGCAGTGTGTATATCTCCTAGTTTATCAACAAACTAAATCCCCCCTAAAAACTGGCAAATACTCATTTGACAGAAATTTGATCAGGATTACTGCCATAAGGCCACCGCTCACGTCCGTGTGCATTCGGCCTAAAGTGTGGGCTATGGCTTGCTTTCCAACTGTGCCTAATCTCAGTTAAAGTGCAGGCACATCATTTACCTATCAATTATGTTACAAAAAACATGCAAAAGTCAGAACTTGGTATTGAAATATGTGCCATATCAATCAAATGAGCATATCATATGGTAACAATGTGTCAGGCTCGGACTGGCCCACCAGAGTATCCTCCTGTGGGCCCAAATTCTGATATCATAGTGATCCCCAAAGGTCCAGGAGAAAGAAAACATTTGAAGCTGCCTTTGGAGACATGATGGTCTATTTCTTTGAACCAAAACCTATTGATTATATGGCGGCTGGTCTCCAAGGATAATTTCCTCTTTTAGGCCCAAGGAACCCCAGTCCGACCTTGTGTGTTGTCATTCCACCTTAAAAAAATGGCACCAGTCTATGGGTGCTCCCAAGTCAGACAACTTTAGGGATCATGCATATGACTGTATATTTGTTCTGCATTTTTTATGAATCGTATGTGAACCCATTCATTCATGGGGCTGCAAAAGATGCGGACAACCCCGCAAAAAAAATTATAGAACATGTCCTATTCTTGTCCATTTTACGGACAAGCATAGGACATTTCTACATAAGTTGCACTCGGCCAGGACCCATGTTTTGTGGATCTGCAATTTGTAGACTGCAAAACACTGCCATGTGCATGAGCCCTTAACTAAAAAGGTGGCGGATGGCCAGCTGGCTCGATAACATTTCAAGCAGCTCAGTTGGCCAGACTGCGGGTTACACAACAAAGTGATGGAGGTATGACACAACCTTTCCTCAAATATTGCTCTAGTACAGTATATAACCGGTTGTTTTACCTGTCTTGTACTTGTTCCTTCCTGGCTCAACACATGCACAGTGTGCTATCAGAAAAGTAGTCTATATGGCACATTAAAGTTAACCTGTTCTGCAGAATGAGAGCCAAGCTAAGCTATTAGAGCCATGTTTGTCCACAACTCTAACCGCTTATGATAGGATGACCGAAACGGTGGCGTTGAAGTGGATTTGAACCGATGAGTATAAATGTATTATTGCTTCTAACACATCACAAGTCTGTCACTGAGATTACAATATATTAATACTGATGAAAAACTAAAATAAAGCTAGTTTTATTTGTTAGACCCTGATGCTGGTGTCGGGTAGTCCCTAAAAGTGATGACTTTGTAAATATATTTGAAAAAGTAAATGCCCACAACAAAAGTTGTGGCGTGAAAGTAGTAATTTCAGTATGGGGGAGCCAGGAGAGATAGCTGTCGGACGACAGTTATTGAATGTGTATGGGTAGCTTAAAGAAGCATTCCAGTTTCTGCATTTGTGAGTTACCTCCTCCCTTCTGATCCTCAACTGTGTCATGTGACTAGCACTCAGACTTTTCAAATAACACATCATCTTATGTGTAGAAAGAAAGCCAGTTTCTTTATGCATTCATCTGTCAGTCTCATAGGAATGAATAGTGAAGTAACTAACTTCCTGTCCTGTGTCAGTTGGAGATCAGAGAGTTGGTCACATGACACAGCTGAGGATCAGAAGGGATCGGATAACTCACAAATAGTCACTGGTGAGAAGATTGTGTGTGTTCACTACACCTTTTTAACAGGTCAGAGAATACCAATTTTATGGGAGTGCTACTTTAAGGCTGGCTGTATGCACTTGTTTAACGTCCCTTTACACTGCCATATATTTGGATAGATTAAAGAGGACCTTTCACCATAATAAAACCTCTAAACTAACTATACAGCCATGTAGAGCGGCGCCCAGGGATCCCCCTGCACTTACTGTTATCCCCGGGCGTCGCTCCGTTCTCCGGTTATAGCCTCCGGTATCTTCATAGTTAGGCTCCACCCAGGGGAACCTGACGCCGTCTCTTTCTCCTATGCTGTAGTGCTGGCCAATCGCAGCGCTCAGCTCATAGCCTGAGAGGTTTTTTTTTCTCTCAGGCTATGAGCTGAGCACTGCGATTGGCCAGCGCTACAGCATGGAAGAATGAGAGGCCGGCAGGTTCCCCTGGGTGGAGCCTAACTATGAAGATACCGGAGGCTATAACCGGAGAACGGATCGGCGCCCAGGTATAACAGTAAGTGCAGGGGGATCCCTGGGCGCCGCTCTACATGGCTGTATAGTTAGTTTAGATGTTTTATTATGGTGAAAGGTCCTCTTTAAGCAACAAGCGGTGCTATTAGGTGCCTCTAATTATCCGATTAATGAGCGAAACAGTTGTTCATTTGGGGCAGACACCTAAATTATCTTTTGTGAGCAGCAGATCGTGCTGTCTAAACAGCACTCTGCTGCCCACAAAATCATTCTGTACGGTGGATGAGCGACAATCGTCTGCTTCATGGGGTATTTTGTAAAGGGGACATTAACCAACCCCCCGACCCTCCCCCCGGTTGCCTATCCTCTGGAAGTAGTTTATCTCCCTGAAAACAAATGAACATTTGAAGTCTGAGAAGCCCTATACACAACAGATAGTTTGCAGGTCCCACAGAAATTGCTTGGTCTATTCGACACACATGTAATGTATATGACCAGCTTTGAAGGGGTCGTCTCATCTCGCCACTACTAAGGTGAGACAGTCCCGACCACCTCCTAGCCAGGAAAGAGCAGAGCGCTGGAGCTCCTTGGTTTTTTTTACTCACTTAGGCCTCTTTCACACTTGCGTTGTCCGGATCCGGCGTGTACTCCACTTGCCGGAATTACACGCCGGATCCGGAAAAACGCAAGTGTACTGAAAGCATTTGAAGACGGAACCGTCTTCCAAATGCGTTCAGTGTTACTATGGCACCCAGGACGCTATTAAAGTCCTGGTTGCCATAGTAGGAGCGGGGAGCGGGGGAGCGGTATACTTACAGTCCGTGCGGCTCCCGGGGCGCTCCAGAATGACGTCAGAGCGCCCCATGCGCATGGATGACGTGATCCATGTGATCACATGATCCATGCGCTTGGGGCGCCCTGACGTCACTCTGGAGCGCCCGGGGAGCCGCACGGACGGTAAGTACACTGCTCCCCCGCTCCCCGCTACACTTTACCATGGCTGCCAGGACTTTAGCGTCCCGGCAGCCATGGTAACCACTCTGAAAAAGCTAAATGTCGGCTCCGGCAATGCGCCGAAACGACGTTTAGCTTAAGGCCGGATTCGGATCAATGCCTTTCAATGGGCATTAATTCCGGATTCGGCCTTGCGGCAAGTGTTCCGGATTTTTGGCCGGAGCAAAAAGCGCAGCATGCTGCGGTATTTTCTCCGGCCAAAAAACGTTCCGTTCCGGAACTGAAGACATCCTGATGCATCCTGAACGGATTTCTCTCCATTCAGAATGCATTAGGATAATCCTGATCAGGATTCTTCCGGCATAGAGCCCCGACGACGGAACTCTATGCCGGAAGACAAGAACGCAAGTGTGAAAGAGCCCTAAGGCTACTTTCACACTTGCGTTGTTCTTTTCCGGCATAGAGTTCCGTCACAGGGGCTCTATACCGGAAAATAACTGATCAGGTATGTCCCCATGCATTCTGAATGGAGAGTAATCCGTTCAGTTTGCATCAGGATGTCTTCAGTTCAGTCGTTTTGACTGATCAGGCAAAAGAGAAAACCGTAGCATGCTACGGTTTTATCTCCGGCTAAAAAAACTGAAGACTTGCCTGAATGCCTGATCAGGCATTTTTTCCCATAGGAATGTATTAGTGCCGGATCCGGCATTCAGAATACCGGAATGCCGGATCCGTCCTTCCGGTATGCGCATGCGCAGACTGAAAAAAAGGTGAAAAAATTAAATGCCGGATCCGTTTTTGCCGGATGCCACCGGAAAGACGGATCCGGCATTTCAATGCATTTTTTCGACTGATCAGGCATTTTTAAGACTGATCAGGATCCTGATCAGTCTTAGGGCTCTTTCACACCTGCGTTATTGTCTTCCGGCATAGAGTTCCGTTGTCGGGGCTCTATGCCGGAAGAATCCTGATCAGGATTATCCTAATGCATTCTGAATGGAGAGTAATCCGTTCAGGATGCATCAGGATGTCTTCAGTTCCGGTACGGAACGTTTGTTGGCCGGAGAAAATACCGCAGCATGCTGCGCTTTTTGCTCCGGCCAAAAATCCGGAACACTTGCCGCAAGGCCGGATCCGGAATTAATGCCCATTGGAAGGCATTGATCCGGATCCGGCCTTAAGCTAAACGTCGTTTCGGCGCATTGCCGGAGCCGACATTTAGCTTTTTCAGAGTGGTTACCATGGCTGCCGGGACGCTAAAGTCCTGACAGCCATGGTAAAGTGTAGTGGGGAGCGGGGGAGCAGTGTACTTACCGTCCGTGCGGCTCCCCGGGCGCTCCAGAGTGACGTCAGGGCGCCCCAAGCGCATGGATCACGTGATCCATGTGATCACGTCATCCATGCGCATGGGGCGCTCTGACGTCATTCTGGAGCGCCCCGGGAGCCGCACGGACTGTAAGTATACCGCTCCCCCGCTCCCCGCTCCTACTATGGCAACCAGGACTTTAATAGCGTCCTGGGTGCCATAGTAACACTGAAAGCATTTGGAAGACGGTTCCGTCTTCAAATGCTTTCAGTACACTTGCGTTTTTCCGGATCCGGCAGGCACCTCCGGCAACGGAAGTGCATGCCGGATCCCAACAACGCAAGTGTGAAAGAGGCCTTACTAATGCCATCAGTTAGCATACATTTTGCCTGATCCGGCAGGCAGTTCCGGCGACGGAACTGCTTGCCGGATCTCTCTGCCGCAAGTGTGAAAGTAGCCTTATCTGGAGGCCTTTTCTTTCTGTTTGTGGGCAGCAGCTCACATGGGACAATCAAGCTCCTGTTAACACCTTCCTGCCCTGCAGAGGAAATAGTCCCTCATATATACAGTACATAAGGTATGTAATGCCACACAATTTTATTCTCCACTATCAGTAGTAAGATATTGCTATATACGTCTGAGTACAGAGGTGGGGACAAACAAAGGAAAAGCGTCTGAGTTGCTTCTCCATGAGATCACTACGCTAGCACAGAGGGGAGGAGAAACTACTGAGCATATTGGCCCTCCAATAAATGCAAGAGGTGGTGGACCAGCAGGATAAAAAGCAGGAGGCGCTACAAGAGAGGAAAATGTAATGTACATAAAACACCTAACAATATTTCGTATTGCATATATATTCTGAAATACTCTATACATTTCATAGTAATACTATGTCCAATTACCCCATGAAGATCTTCCTAAAACAAAACTTTTCTACTCCCTATAATAGAGTTATATGCAAAATAACGGTCGAGCCCCAGTTATGGGTCTACAAACACAGTGAAAGCCAGATATCCCTCCAGAGAAGGAAAACCATAAAGTGGCCCCTATATCAAGATCCCACTCTTTTACAAGCCTTAAGTGACAGGGGAAGACTTAAGCCAGTTTTCCATCCACAGACAGCTGTTTTGGGGTGTTGCCCCTCATCAGTGGGGAGTAGGACTCTGGCTAACCGGGAGCAATGCCTAGGAGACTACTCAAACAATAGCTGATCTCAGGGAGACCAACTTTCTATAATGGAGTTGTCTTTCAGATGCTGCTTGTACACTACAATCATTGTGATTTGCAAAAATCTTTAAGCATTACAGATCAGTTTTCAGGCAGATCAATTGGTCATTAACAGACCAATTTGGACAGAAATTGGTCAGATATTTCTATCATCCTCAGGGCCATTTTTACAAAGGCCAAAGTTCAGGACAATTATTGGGAATGATCGTTCATACCGATAACTGTCCTGTGTAATGGTGCCACTGGGTGAATCAGTTTTATGGGAATGTTATTTATAAGACATTTCTTTCATCCATGAATGATCCTTATTTAAACTAGATCTTTCATCCAACTATCAGATGAAAATGTCAAACATGGACAGATGATGGCAGTCTATCATTGATCTGCTAAAACAATTGTTTGTTATTAAAGGGGTTGACCACTTTCATAGAGGTTCTGTCCATAATATGGCTGCTGATAGAGGGTCAAGTGACCAAGAAAATTACTCTGCCTTCATTAAACATGCACACCTGACGTCTACACTTTTGGGCGTTTAGTGCATGTGCAGTGTGTGTGATGTGTCTGGCCCTCCATCAGCGGCCATCTTGTAAAAAGGACCTCTTTGTGGAAACCACAACAGAATTGCCGTAGAAATGAACATGGCTTATGAAATATAGCAAACGGCACAAATTATTAACAACGGCTATATTAGTAAGTACCACATAGCCATCTTATATACACTTTGGTAACCATTAGACAGAACGTGGTCAACCCCTTTAAATCCTACCCGACAAACTGTTGTTTTGGTTGATATAGTCTATTTCGACTAATGTGTTTGGGTGCTTTTAGTCTCTTGGATGTACCTGCCCTGTAAATCCCTGTTCTCTGGGGGCAGGGCTGTATTCCAGCTCATCTTGGAGACTGTATTTGCTTACTGACATTTTTCTGATCATTATTTTGTGTTGCCATAAAGCCAAGCCCCCTTATATAAACAATAAGAGAAGGAAGTGTGTCTTCAAATATGGCCACCCCCAGAAGTTTTAAGACAAACAAAATAGCGATGACATTAGAAAGCTATCCCTATTATACAATATCTGTGTATTATACCAATGCAGTGATAGTTGTGCATTAGGTTTTCCAGAACATCCCATCTGATTTGTATTGAAAATTACATTTAGCTTTCTGCTGTTACGTACGTGGGCACATGGTGTCTAGACAGATATAGGGGTGGCACATACAACCATCATTCACTTTAGGCAGATTACACCCCCCCCCCCCCCTCCCAAACAATATGTTAAAATTGCTGACAGGATTTCAATGAGTACTGGGAATGTGTATTTTACTCCTCAGCCTTGGGCAGTCTGATCCATGTGACACAGCATGACTAGACAACGTTCTCAAATATCCATATGAATTGGAGATGAGACTGTATGGCAGCCTCATATTAAACAATGGGAAAGAATGTAAATGCCAATATTAGAAAGATACTCGTGATTTTCTAGCCAATAATGCCAGGTTGAATGAGTCTGCATGTATCTGAATCTATTGTAAATGCTAACCGACATCAAACAACTGTTCCATCTCATAACATTTGAGATGGGCATTCACTGTAATGAGTACAATTCTCCTTTGTATAGAGCTACAGTGAACTTAAAGAGGATCCGTCACCACTCCTGACATGATCTACTTAATAACTGTATTCCACATAAAATGATAACACTGGAGCATTTATTCTTATGACTATGTTGTGCCGTTCCTTTATCATTCCTATTATAAGTTTAAGTATAAGGTACAACTGGGTGTTACCAGTTGGGAGTGGGTCCCCGCAAGGTTTGACACTGTCAAAACAGTGCTACCAGTGTCAGGATGTGCAGGGACAGAGCCAGTTGTACCTTTATACATAAACTTCTATCCAAAATAATAGAGAAAAGGCACAACCTACAGTTATAAGAAAAAGAGGCTCCAGGATTGTTACTACATGGGGAATGAAAGTAGTTTCTACAACAGACATATCAAGAGAGGCGACAGCTCCTCTTATAAAACTGTTGGAAAAAATATATACACTGTCTTATGCCCAAGGCAAGACTTGTACTTTGCCAGACTGGAGGCTTGGTCAGATAAGTGGCAGATGAGGTTTAACACTGACAAATGTAAAGTTATGCACATGGGAAGGAATAATGCAAGTCACCCGTACATACTAAATGGTAAAACACTCGGTAACACTGACATGGAAAAGGACCTAGGAATTTTAATAAACCGCAAATTAAAGCTGCAAAAACTAGTGTCAGGCAGCTGCTGCCAAGGCCAATAAGATAATGGGTTGTACCAAAAGGGGCATAGATGCCAGTGATGAGAACATAGTCCTACCACTTTACAAATCATGAGTCATACCACACATGGAGTACTGTGTACAGTTCTGGGCTCCTGTGAACAAGGCAGACATAGCAGAGCTGGAGAGGGTCCAGAGGAGGGCAACTAAAGTAATAACTGGATTGGGGCAACTACAGTACCCTGAAAGATTATCAAAATTAGGGTTATTCACTTTAGAAAAGAAGACGACTGAGGGGAGATCTAATTACTATGTATAAATATATCAGGGGTCAGTACAGAGATCTATCCCATCATCTATTTATCCCCAGGACTGTAACTGACGAGGGGACATCCTCTGCGTCTGGAGGAAAGAAGGTTTGTACACAAACATAGAAGAGGATTCTTTACGGTAAGAGCAGTGAGACTATGGAACTCTCTGCCTGAGGAGGTGGTGATGGCGAGTACAATAAAGGAATTCAAGAGGGGCCTGGATGTATTCCTGGAGTGTAATAATATTACAGGCTATAGCTACTAGAGAGGGGTCGTTGATCCAGGGAGTTATTCTGATTGCCTGATTGGAGTCGGGAATTTTTATTTTATTCCCCTAAAGTGGGGAAAATTGGCTTCTACCTCACAGTTTTTTTTTTTGCCTTCCTCTGGATCAACTTGCAGGATGACAGGCCGAACCGGATGGACAAATGTCTTTTTTCGGCCTTATGTACTATGTTACTATGTAAAAGGCAATGTAAGGTACAGGCAGCATGTTCTAGAGCAGGAGGAGCTGAGCAGACTGGTATATAGGTTTTATGGGAAAAGATTCAGTAAAACATGCATTTAAATTCCTGCTCATTCTGGGCTTTAAAGTCCAGGAAACTGTCCCATCAGTGGTTGACCACAGTCATAGAGGGAAGGCGGTCAATCACTGATAGGACAGCCACGACCCCCGTAAACCGCCTAGGTCAAAAATTGCAAAGCTAATCCACATAAACTAAGGGCTAAACTTCCTGACAAAGGTGTCTCTACTAAGTACCAAACAAAATAGGCGAGTTTTAAAGAAAGTCTCCCAGCACTAGATAGGAGCTGGGGAAAGCATTACAGACACACCTTTTGTGAAGTTTCTATAATCAGGATTAGTACGAATATTACAATTTATTCTGCTGGAATCTGCTCCTGCAAGTAGGAGGTAGAGCCTTAGTGTGCAAAGCCCCTTCCTTCTGCATCATGGATGAAGCATTCAACCAGAAGCTGTTACTCAATGAAGAAAGGGTTGCAATGCAGCGAGCACTTCCTAGTGAAGCTCCCTTCCTGGTTACCTGAGGAAAAGAATCTAGCAGTATGTTTCTTTCCCCAGCCTCTACCTAGTGTTGTCAGCAGTTTAGCAAGGTAAAAACTGCTGACAAACTCCCTTTAAAGAAAGCAATTGACAAACTAATATACAGGGGTAGCTCCCAACTCTCCCTTACGGAGGAGGAGAGAAGAATCAGGTCATTTTTTTTTCACCCTATCCTTTTGCTCTGCTGGAAGATTGGCACAAAATTTGTGCTGAATCAACTTCATGAATGTAGATAATTTTGTAGAGGCTTGTAACTAGGGTCCAACATAGCACAGGCTATGTAAAATAAAGGCTTCTTATGTGGAAGAGAGGCCTCTGGACCCTTTCAGCCACCAGGGGACTGAAAGGCTTCTCTATTACCTAGAGCTATGAAAAGTATTTTCTTTTGATCGTCATAAAAACTGCAATTTAATATCGTTACAAAGACAGACATTAAAGTCTGGAGTCCGGGGGTCCATGTATACTTCCACATTCAGATCACTCCTGCTTTATGTGTAGTCAATGTAATCTGAAAATGTTATTCTAAATAGATTAGCCTTAATATTTTCTATAGTGTCCTATAAGACTACATATTTGGTATTCCCATTGTGTTAGTGCAAAAAGTACAGCTCCCAATACAGATATTGACGATACTAGAAACCTCCAGCTTTTCATGCAGGTCCATGATCTTCAGAAGTTCCTGTTTACCAACTAGGGAAGGAGGTGTTATCTATAGCGGATAACTCCTGTAAAATATTCTCTAAAGTACACTTCTTAGGGTATATTCACACATTGGTTTCTTGTGTCCAAGAACAGAAGAGATGCAAATATCTAAATTATAAGACTGTCCCATGCATCAGAATGTGGCAGAAAATCATGCAGATACTGCAGAAACCACCCTATTACCTTGTAAGAAAAAGATCTTCCACAGAAATGTTATATATGTATTAATTCAACCCAACACAGACGGTATGATACGACCACTTTATGGCCATTCCAATGAGGTCTGAGGTTTTGATTTCACAACAGTCTTGTACAGCCTCAAATTTTAATATGGTAGAATATTTTTTTTTTTTTAAACTGTTTGATGATGCTCCTAGGGAGACCGGGGTTCTTTTCTACATCACGCACACATTTCGCATAAATGTAAGCAATTTACTGATCAAATTTAACAAACAAACAAACATTCTCCAACCCCCTTTGAGAATATGTTGATCGCATCAAAACCACCTTTGCAAATGGCATCTTCCTTTTACAACATAGTTGTATCCCCTCCCATGGGTAGCAAACCTTCATACCTTTTCTTGGGAAAAAGCGCTAAATAGGACATTTTCTGACTCAGGGCTGAACTCTGTACTCATCTAGTGACATGGTTTCTCTAAACAGGTTTTGCTATAAGAAAACGCTTTTAAGTTGCTTTCCAGCTGGTAATAAACTCCAGAGCTCTTGCACGGCTTCGACTTAATAGACTCCGCTCTCCACTGGCACTGTGGTACTCAAATTGGCTCCCTGTCCCACAACTGGTGGTACTGTACAGCCCTTAACCATTTCTGGCAAGGGAAAGTCGTCCCTACGACAGATGGGCGTTCTTAAGTTTACAGTGTCGGTAGAGGAAGTTCTTCTCATAAAACCTTCCAAAAATAATTTAACCACCACACTACTAGTGGTGGTTAAGCATTGGATTCTTCTTCATTGGCTTCAGACAACACCCACCACTGTTCAAGAATGGATAGATAAGGTGTGCTGTAGAGAGGAGCTTTCTAGTTTGGAAACTCACACTAGGTTTATGATTAACGCAGAGGCTTCGAGACCTTAGTCCTCTGTCCACGTTTTCAGAGTCTCACAAGTTTTTAGATCGCTGTGGTATCACTGTGGACCACTTACATATAACTTCAGTTTAACCAATTCAATGTAAATCATTTACACCATTCAAGGCTGTGTGTACCCATATTGTACATGTTTTACTTGCGTATTCTGTTTTCTTGGTAATATACTCCTGCTTTGAGACTGTATCCGCATGCCGGTTGTATCTGTATCTAATGATAGCATTGCACAGTCATATCTCTATTGTAAAATCTTATGTTAAATAAAGAATGGCAAAGAAAAATGTGTGATGCTAATCTGAACAACAGCCATGAGTCTGTTCCAGTATCTTGAGTCAAAATAGTGTACTTCATCTTTCAAGTATAGGGGAAGAAAAATTAGAAAAAGATTGTCCACAGTAGATGCCATCAAATAAGCACTCCCATTGACATCAAATACTGTATTAAAAAAATAAATTATATATATATATATATATATATATATATATATATATATATATATATATATATATATATATATATATATATATAACATGGGTGCATTGTCCATCTGGCTCCTAGGATTTCTCCAGCACTGTTTTTGTAGGTCTAATCCATTGTATACTTACATTTGGTGATTAAGAATTTACATTTTATATTAAATCATCTGTACACATGAAGTAAAAGAACCTGGATGCATAAAGATTGTGTGCCATTACAACCTGCCATTGATGTTGTAACATCCATGTGCAAATTAGAATCCAATATGTTTTCATTACCATCCAAGTCCATAATTTACAACCTTTCACTTTCTGGTAACTGGCAAGAACGGTTCTGTAATGACTTACTGAGAAATATTCAAGTAGATATATGTTCTTATTTTCATAGAGCCATTTCCCGACTTTCTTTTTCTAAGGCTAGTATTACACTAGCAGATTTTGCAGGTGTTTATCGGGAAGGAAGCGTTCCTTCAGGAACATTGTCCAACACATTGTATTGCTCTACGATTTGTACACATGAAGTGTTGCCATATGTTGTGCAATTTATTTATTTTTAAATATCTACCATTTGTCTAGCCAATGTACAGTATAATTCAGATGGTTAGCTTTCTTATAAAGAAATATCCAAATACTTCAACCTGTAAATGAAAATCATCATGAAAATAAACAAAAACACAAAAAAACAGTGCTCATCACTGCTCAGTCCAAAAGTAGAGCTTTCATGGGACAAGAGTCTCTCAATGATGATCCAAGAGAATACCAGGCAGCTGATCCAGTTGGTTAATGCTCCAATTATGTTTATGGGACACAAGGGGAGTGTGGTGTCACCCTTACATGTAGATGCATTTTCACAATAATTCCCGAGATCCCAACTGAAAAAAAGGATTTGAGGGCTGCTCCTTCAACATATCGATCAGTGACTGGGAAAAGCTGAACCAGAGCCACATATATGTTTTGCATTAGAAAGAGAACATCTGGGAACTTTTTTGTGTTAGCCTGTGCAATGTGTCATGCAAAGACTGTCATCAACAGTGGATTCTATATATACTCTCTGTACATATTGCAGCTACATCTTCCGCTCTTATGGAAGAGATGGGACATGTTTCCAACCAAATAAAAAAGACACTTGAATTTGTTGCATAGGATTTAGGAGAAAACTGGCAGATCGTTTCAGACATTCATGTACAAAATATATATGTGATGTAGGCTGTTCCACGATATCCCTGGTGGTCAAGGATGCGGAAATTGGAAGTTTTTGTTTTAGATTAATTATTTTCCCTCAAAATTGGATAATTTGTCTGAAAACAGACATTAAGTTTTTCTAATAATGACAACTAAGTTGCAAAATTATGGTGGTTGACTAGTTGTTTAAAAGGAGAACAGGTACAATGCCTTGTAGGACTAGCTCAGCTGAATGTAATGATGCCTTCCACTTAGTAATCTTGCTTCATTCTGGAAAAAAGGTACTTTAATCCATACTCAAATGAGCAGTTAAGTGCACAGAGGACGGGCCCAAGCCACCTGTGCACTCTTGCTCCTCCCCCTCTCCTTTTTACAGGGCCAGGTTACTGCATAGTCATCTCACCTGGTTCTGTCAAAAAACATTATTGAAGCAGAAGCAGCATAGCGAACTACACCATTTATGAACCTCACAAGTTACAGAACCCGTACAGCTCGCCGTTTCGGTAACAACCATTTTCAGGTTTAGAGATAGAAATCTTGAATTACTAGAATTAAGATGGCAAATCACATACTGTGTGAAAATGTCTAACGCGTCTTCCTATGAATTACAGCTGTATTAGAACAAATAAACCTACCACCATTTCAACGACATTCAAAATTATTAAAGTAAGTTGTGCGCATTTTGAAAACTAGAGAAGAGTTAAATCAGCTTTGAAAGTTTGGTGAAGACCTTAGAAACCACAGGCCATCAGTGTTTGAAAAGAGACCAAAACTCTTAATAAACCTAGGTTGTAAATGTCTATTGCTCATCATGGTCATAGACGGAACTAACCTCTGAATCTACACTATAACAATAAAGCTAAAGTAAATCAAACATACTGTATCAATTGCACAATATGGTTAGTTCAATACAAACTAGTTTAATACAGAAAGGGAACAAGTGAAGACAAATGGACAACATCTAATCCAGTGACATGAGGGCAACTCTAAAATGAAATTCTGTAAAAAGATCAATGGGGCAGGCTCGGACTGGCCCACAGGGGTACAGGTGAATCCCCCGATGGGCCCCTAGTCTCCCACCCCCTTGCACAAGTGGCACATCACACAGTAGACTTACTGCACTACATACATGTATTCAATGTACAGCACCTCAACCAGCCTCTAATATAATATAATATATATATATATATATATATATATATATATTAATTATACACACACTCACCTAAAGAATTATTAGGAACACCTGTTCTATTTTTCATTAATGCAATTATCTAGTCAACCAATCACATGGCAGTTGCTTCAATGCATTTAGGGGGGTGGTCCTGTTCAAGACAATCTCCTGAACTCCAAACTGAATGTCAGAATGGGAAAGAAAGGTGATTTAAGCAATTTTGAGCGTGGCATGGTTGTTTGTGAAATACTCAGACAGGCCCGTCTGGCACCATCTGCTCAGTTACTGGGATTTTCACGCACAACCATTTCTAGGGTTTACAAAGAATGGTGTGAAAAGGGAAAAACATCCAGTATGCGGCAGTCCTGTGGGCAAAAATGCCTTGTGGATGCTAGAGGTCAGTGGAGAATGGGCCGACTGATTCAAGCTGATAGAAGAGCAACGTTGACTGAAATAACCACTCGTTACAACCGAGGTATGCAGCAAAGCATTTGTGAAGCCACAACACGCACAACCTTGAGGCGGATGGGCTACAACAGCAGAAGACCCCACCAGGTACCACTCATCTCCACTACAAATAGGAAAAAGAGGCTACAATTTGCATGAGCTCACCAAAATTGGACTGTTGAAGACTGGAAAAATGTTGCCTGGTCTGATGAGTCTCGATTTCTGTTGAGACATTCAAATGGTAGAGTCCGAATTTGGCGTAAACAGAATGAGAACATGTATCCATCCTCTGATGGCTACTTCCAGCAGGATAATGCACCATGTCACAAAGCTCGAATCATTTCAAATTGGTTTCTTGAACATGACAATGAGTTCACTGCACTAAAATGGCCCCCACAGTCACCAGATCTCAACCCAATAGAGCATCTTTGGGATGTGGTGGAACGGGAGCTTCGTGCCCTGGATGTGCATCCCTCAAATCTCCATCAACTGCAAGATGCTATCCTATCAATATGGGCCAACATTTCTAAAGAATGCTATCAGCACCTTGTTGAATCAATGCCACGTAGAATTAAGGCAGTTCTGAAGGCAAAAGGGGGTCCAACACCGTATTAGTATGGTGTTCCTAATAATTCTTTAGGGGAGTGTGTAATATATATATATATATATATATATATATATATATATATATATATATATATAAAAATAAAATTATTAAAGAAACTCCCCAGTTTATTATCATAGCCATGATCAGAGCTGAGATGACTTCTAGATCTAGGAAAGCTAGTCAGTATCCTCTTCTCCCCTTCTCAAGGTTGCTGCAGGGACCCCCATATTCAGTCATCGGTAACATCTCGCTGCTGTGTGAGCAGATAATATCTGAATGTATCCTTACGGTGGGCCCTAGGCACCCCAGTCCGACACTGACTGGGGGAATTTATCAAGCCCTGCACTCCATAATTCTAGCTTCAAAAAAGTCACAAGTAGGGTTTTTTGTTACTTTGAGCACTGGGCCTTCCAGTGCTACCTACAGAATTGGAGTGAAAATGTCAGAGTAGATCACTTTTGTGCCACACTTATGAAGTACGGCTTTTTTTTAAAAAAAAGTTGTCACTCCACACCAAAGATCCCCCAGGTCTACTTTTACTGAAACAGACGCAACTATGTTGCACTTGCACAAAATGTATCATTACTATTATTACTGTGTGCCATTTTCATAACTCCAGTCTAAAAACTAACCTCAATGATCCCCCCCAATGTTTTTATAGACTGGGTACTGAATACAAGTGGAACAAACCAGTGTGATCTCTCAAAGACAATTACTAAGTCTCCAAATAAGGTCTTCCACATACAAATAGCAATAATTTGGCCCCAACCATGACAAAATGGAATAGTCATTGTAATAAGGCTTTTATAAGGTTTTCAATATTCAGGTCTTGCATAATGCAACAGCCAAAAAAAAGTGAACGTATGGATAAGGAAATATAGCTGTGGTCTACTCCTAAAAGTGCTTACCTGTTTTCCAATTTCTTCAGGATGGTCTTGGCTGCATCTAAGCTTTGCTCCATTAGGACAGACCTAGTGGTCTATTTATTGGATAAACAAACCTGGTGGTTCTATCGTATTCAATGTCAAACTCATCCTACAGACATGACTATGCTTGTATCAGGTATAAGCTCAGCTCCCCGGGAGTCAGTGCACCTTGAAATAATTTCCATGACAGCAGAGAAAGAT
The DNA here is from genome assembly GCF_905171765.1 of Bufo bufo. Lineage (NCBI taxonomy): Eukaryota > Metazoa > Chordata > Amphibia > Anura > Bufonidae > Bufo > Bufo bufo. The sequence continues at coordinate 47,309,625 of NC_053391.1, forward strand.
TTAAACTAACCAAGTAAACCATCAGTGGGATTTATTGATGTAAGGTAAAGGTAATGTCAAATCCTTGTACAGTATTTGCATTGAAAATGAATCCACACTACAGACAGATTTAATGGGAGTGTGTCACCTATATATTTATTTTTTTCCCACCGATTTAAAAGTAGATGGTGAAACAGATTCCTTTTTCTAATCCATTTTTATTTTTGGATTGTAGATTTTTTTTTTAAATCCATCTTCTATGCAAGATCATGGGAGGCAGCCATCTTCCTGAGCTGCCATAGGCACAGTGGACAGGAACCAACTCATTGACTTATACAGGAGAGTTTTGTAGGCACGCTCTCTACCCTGTGCAGGTCATTGTGCAGTGAGGGGGAGTAAACAGGCTGTGACGTCATCTACTCGGAATGATGGATCCTGTGCCATGTATACAGGTGTTACCAGTCAGTATAATCCTGCTTGTGACGGTAATAAGCTTGACAACTGAAAAGTGATCTGTACAGAACAGTAAGTCTTTACATAATATTAGGCTTAGTGGTGACATGGAAAATTAAAAATAACCACAAATTCTTAAAAAATGTTTTACGTTACAAATTGATAACTTTCTGATGGACATATTACCTTTAAAATTGTGCTTTTACTGTAAACTCAGCTTTAACAAGAACCTGTAAATCTGCATTAAGGGACGCTATAACTACACTTCATTATGTCCACAACTAAGGCAAAGGGGAATATTCCCTGTAAGATGCTAACCCCTCCCCCAACATCTGCCGTACATGAGTACACCGGACGCATGCCGTTATACACAGCAGACACCTGATAGTCCATGATCGGCCATAACACCAATCATGGACTTTTAACCCCTCGGATTGAGAGGTCAATTGAGAACACAGCATTTGAGCATTCAAATTACCAGGAGCACTGAGCTCCTGATCCACAAACAGCTCCCTCATGGCAGGTTGCGGGAACTGTTCACTTGCTATGGCAGCCTTGGGCCTTCTAAGGACTCTTAGGCTGGGTTCAGACCTGAGCGTACGGGATGGAGCGCTCTGTATGCGCGATTGTACGCGCGGTTACAGACGCGGCTCCGGAACAAGCGAACGCCCATTGTCGCGCGTTCCCGCTGAAGTCTATGTACGGGAACGCGCGACAAGACGCCCCAAAGAAGCTCCTGTACTCCTTGGGGCGTCGGGCGTTTTACAGCGCGATCGTACGCGCTGTAAAACACTCAGGTGAGAACCATGCCCATAGGGAAGCATTGGTTCTTGCCTGTTGAGCGTTTTACAGCGCGTAGGAACGCGCTGTAAAACGCTCAGGTCTGAACCCAGCCTTAGGCCCGTCACAGCGAAGTTCCTGTGAAAGGAACGTAGTGATTCTCCCATAAGCTGCAATGGTAAATAATTGCAGTCTATGCGATAAGTGATGAGATGATTAAATGTTAAAGTCCCTAAAAAGTGTATTAAAAGTGAAAACCTTTCAAAATATAACAAAATAAGATAAAAATTCAAAAACACCCCGTTCAAAATAAAATAATTGGTGTTGCTGCAATCCAAAATGCCAAAATATAAAAGTATTTATTCAGTACGGTGAACAGTGTAACAAATATAAAATGGCTTATTGGGCATTTTCTGGCTGCTTCACTTGCGCACGAGCGTGCCCCCCCCCCCAAAAAAAGATCAAATAAGAAGTGATCAAAGAGTAATATACACCCCAAAATGGTATCAACAGAAAATACAGATTGCAAAAAAAAAAGAGCTCTCAAACAGTAATATGATATAATATAATCAAGTTCTGGGGGCTCAGAGTGGCGATTCAAAGAAAAATTCTATTTTTTTTGCATCAAAACACATACTATAAAAGTGTAATCATACTGACCCAGAGAATTTAGCTAATATGTCAATTTTACCACATAGGGAACACCGTAAAAACAACCCATAAAATGATGTACATTTTTTTTTTCTAATACATCCCATTTAGATTTTTTTTTTTTCAGGCTTCCCACTACAAAGTATGCAATATTATCCCGCAAAAACATCAGAAAATAAAAAATGATTGTTCCTAGATGAACGGGAGTATAAAAACATAATTTAAAAAATAAATGCGTCAGGAAAAGATTACACAGCAAGTCTACAGCCATACTGTAGGCACGTAATGTTCTATGGTAGATTTTATGTGCATATACGAATTGTAGTTCAGTACAATGCATGTGAAAGGGACTTTGACCTAGTTAACTCTTCGCGATGTTGGCACATTATGCTTAGGCTCATCGACATCTTAACATGACTAGGCATGAGAATGTATGTTTCCTTTAGGGTTTCTTCTGTACAGAAGTGAATTCTAAGGGCACTGTGTTCTGTAGGATGTTAGGGCTGCACTGATTCACAAGAACATGGCCAACAGTTTACAAATGCGTAGCAGTTTTGATGTATGAACCAGATTAATAAGTCTGGTTCAACCCTTAGTTTCTACCATCTCGATTGGTGCCAGCATTCCTGAGAAATTCTTGTTTTTGTGATATGCAAAATTAGCTGCTTGGTGCAATAAAGGCATCGCCACTGCACTGAAAACCACACTCATTGTTGCCCACCACGCTTCCCCAGCTTTGAGTGACAGGGCCAGGCAGTGGCAATGTGATCTGTGGATTATATTACTCACTTTGGAGACCAATCAAATTAAACATTGCTTTTTTTGTTTTGTTTTTTACGGCTCAACACAGGATAAAATAAATTTAAACTCACATTAACAGTCTCACTCCCTTACAAATGTTTCCCAGTGCCCCATTAGTCACATCCTGGTCCCTTTCAATATTCAGGAAACGGGTTCAGCCAAGAAATGTAAAAAAATTTTTTTACACCATGCAGTGTCTATCAAAAATGTTTAATAGCTGGACAAACCTTTAAAGGGATTATCAGCTATCAGATTGTGGAGAGCCTTCAGATCAGCAGAGCAAGAGGTTTCACCTTCAGGCCCCCCATACAGCATGTAGTGTTGGCCAAATCTACCGAGAACGCTGGGTTCGGCTGACAGTGTAAGGTGGGGAAAGGATGGTTTTTAAGTGAATGTTTGCCAGATTCTTTTGTTCTTGCAGGGATGCCACCAAAAGTCTGCCAGCGGCTTTCTCCTCTGTCCCCAATAAATAAAAATACATTTCCGGCTCAACAGATCACTTATGCGTATTAGGAGGACGGGGGGAGAGTCGTTTGCCGGTCACATATTGATAGCTGATGTAGCATAATAAAAAGGGGATAGGCTAAAAGGAGATATTTAATGTTTATTTTCCACCTGAAGATTTTTCTTTAGTCTATCCAAGATTTATGAAAGCACCTTATTTCATTATGACAAAACCACTAAAACACGTTTACTAAAATATTTCGGCTGGCCATAAACATTACACATGTCGAACGAACTTGCCAATTTCAGGAGGACTGGACAATCCTCTAATGTGTATGTGTGGTGGTGGGGTTCTCCCAATGACTTATGTCAGCCACATTCGATTTCAATCCTTGACAGATCAGCTACTGCTAGAGATGTATGGCGTTCGCTTACTACACTCTGCCTACAGAGAACACAAGCACGCAGACCTGTTTGGAAATAGCTGTCAAATATCTAAAGATGACCATGCACTTAAGACAATGAACGGCTACCACTGCGGCCAGTCAGTCATCCATGGGATCATTTGTACGTACTATCCCACTAGCAACAAAGACTACATTGGCCCACCAGGGAGTCAGTTAAAAAAAAAAAAAAAACACCGAGTCTATAGTCCTTGAGCACAATGACAAATGAACAGCTGAATTCGGCCAAACATGGCAGTCAGGAGTCTGCCGTAGGCCATCTGTTCCCCCATGCTGTATAGTGGCAGTGGCAGATCGTGATTAAAAACCACAATCTACCGCCTGCAAATGATAATTTTTTTTAACATGTCAAAAGATTTGTATTGCCCGAAGAACAAGCGTTTGCTCGTTCATTGGCGGCAGAATTACACTGCCAGATAATCGCTGGTAAGCAATTATCGGGCAGTGTAATACAGGCTTTAGTGAAGCTACAGTCTACAGAAATGAACAGCCCGTACGTCCTTGAGCAAAACAATACAGTGAAGAAAAAACTAAATTAAAGCAGTTTTCTTGTTACAGTCAATGTAAGTCCATTGTAAATTGTCCCACACAAACAATATTTTTTTCTGTTCATGTATCACAAGACCTCAACATCGTATGACGACTCTTCTACATCAAATGGTAATGATAAACGTATGACTTTTTGGATCAAAAAATAATTGTGATTCTGATATTTAGAGCTCTGGCATTTAACAGTCATATCCTACTTTAAGTCTTTACACATCTTCAAACTTAGCAAGTTGTTCTAACCATGTTTTCAGTATTTTTACTTAGTCAACTGAAACTAAGTAGCACAATGCCAATACCATCATGCCCAAGTAAGCTACAGGGGAAAGTTGACTATATTTGCGCATTGATGGTAATGTGAAATCATTCTGCCACATTCACCTGTTGTCACTGCAGCACCTTTCTCTGGTCAGTTAGACTGACTCCTATTCAACAGATCTTAAGCAGGAAATCCACAGATCCAGGAAGCAAAAATTAAAATAAATAAACTAACAAATCTAAATCTATGACCTAGTAACCCTCACATTGCCTCTTTGGAAACCACTTCCTTGTGTCATCTGCCTTTAACCAGAATAACTCTTTTTGTCTAATAATTTAAAGGAGTGTTCTGGGATTTACATATTGATGGCTTATCCTCAGGATTTGTCATCAATATCGGCAGGGGTCCAGCTCCCAGGACCTCCACGGTACTCCAAGACCATTTGTGCCTCTTCTGAGGCCATGTAACATCACATTCATCAGTCACATGGCCTACGCGCAGCTCAGCCCCATTTAAGTGAATGGGGCTAAGCTGCAGTACCAAGCACAGCCACTATATAATGTACGGCGCTGTGCTTAGTAAGCTGTGAAGCTCACCAAAGCAGCAGCCTCCTCAAACAGCTGGGGTACCAGGAGTTAGACCCAAGCTGATCTCATATTGATTATCTTATCCCGAGAATAAGCCATCAATGTACAAATCCCAGTGAACCCTTAACTTTTTTTCAGATTAAATTTTTTATTTAGTTTTTCAAATAAGTGGATAAAAATGCGATACAAAAAGGTAACAAATTGCAATGTCATGCAATGCCTTATACATTGTAGAGTAATCTCCAGACAAAGGAGGTAACAAGGTATAATTTCCCATGCGTAAAGGCAGTAAGAACATGTGGCAACACATGAGCGAAAAAAAATAAAAAAAAATCATTGTTTACATGAAGCAAAGAAGGCTATATGAATCTAAGCCTAATAAGCATGTACATAAAAAAAAGAAAGGGAAAAAACAAACATAGGGGAGCACAGAACAGTAGGACACACAAAGAGGAAAGGCATAGGGGAAGGAGAGGGTAGGGGAATGCGGGATTATAGACTGGCATTACGGAACTCATCTGATCCTCGGAAAGTTTCCCAAGGGCCCCAGGTTTGAACGAATCGAGAGGTGTCCTGAGGAGAAACGCAGATGAGATCTTCCATCCGCTGATGTAGGGCAATTTCTTCAAACCATTCCTCCGGGGAGGGAGGCGTAGGTGATTTCCAATGGCGAGGGACGACCGTTTTAGCAGCCTGTAACATATACTTAAGGAGCGAAACCTTAAAAGCAGGGATGGTCAGATCGAAAATAAACAACAAAAGTGCTTCAGGAGCGCTGGCAATGGGTATTCCCGTCACTACCCGCACAATACGGTGCACAAAGTTCCAGTAAGGTCGCAGGATGGTGCAATTCCACTAAATGTGTAGCAAGGTGCCTTCGTCAGTACAGCACCTCCAACAGCGATCCGAAGCAGATGGAAACCATCTGTGGAGCACAGACGGCACTCTGTACCACCTGGAAAGGACTTTATAATTCGTCTCCTGCGCCTTAGTGGAAATTACTGCTTTATGAGAAAGAAGAAAAGCCCGTTTCCATTGAGATGGGGTGAGGTCATTCCCCAGATCACGATTCCAGGCGTGGCAGAAGGAGGGGAGCTGGTCAGAGGTCTGGAGAACAAGCAAGTTGTAAATGGTGGAAATGTCCCTGAAGACAGCAGAGGGGGGCAAGACACAGTTGTTCAAACACCGTAAGGCTCCTGCGTAAAGTGTGGGTGGCACGTATAGAGGAGTAAAAATGTTGGAGTTGTACGTATTCAAAGTTATGCCTGGGGCGTATTAGAGAGGGCTCCATCAATTGATTTAAGTGCTTCAATCCCGCGGTAGTGAGGACATCACAGAACCGAAGTAGCAGTGAGGAAGGGTTTCGAAGATTGTCCTGGGCGAAATGCTGGGTTATCAGTGATCGGCGTGAGAGGGCCAGACGTATCAATGAGGAGTGTACGACGATTAATGGACGCAATTGACGCGAAAGTGTGATTGGCTGTGAAGGACAGTGGGGGGGATTTTAAAACCCGACTTGCCTGCTAACCATGGAAGGACCGTGAGCACGTATGAGGAAGAGGCACGTGCAAAATTGACCCACGTTTTACTGGAATCTGAACGCAACATGTCCAAAAGTCTGGCGTATACCGCGGAGTAGTGATATAGTTTACAATCTGGCAAACCAACACCCCCAAGTTCTTTAGACCGGGTCAGAACCTCCCATTTTATTCGCGGCCTACCAGGGGCCCACACAAAACGCGTGAAACAGCGTCTGAGTTGTGACCAAAAATTGAGCGGTAATCGGATGGGTATGGTTTGCAAGAGGCAAAGCAGCTTGGGCAGTAGGTTCATTTTCAAAATGCTGACCCTGCCGAACCAAGAGAAGTCTCGGCGGTGCCATGCATCTAGGTCTTTCTGGAAGCTTCGTAGAAGTGGGGCAAAGTTCAACTTGAAAAGGGCGGGTAGCTCCGTCGAGATTTTAACCCCAAGATATTTAATCCCCGCCGATGGCCACTTGATGGGAACGTAGATTTAAGCGATGAGACTAGTGTTTGAGGTAAGGATATATTCAGTGCCTCTGATTTGGTCATGTTGATTTTAAAATTTGTCCATTTACCAAAGAGTGCGATCTCTCGCAGAAGGGACGGGAGGGCGATATGGGGGTTAGTGATATATAGCAAGAGGTCATCCGCAAAGGCCGCGCATTTATGTTCCACATCGCCAATCGTGACCCCTGAGATGTCTGGGTTAGCACGGATCGCGGAGAGGAGGTGCTCCATTACTAGAACGTACAGAAGAGGAGACAGGGGACATCCCTGGCGCGTGCCATTGCGGATGAGAAAGGGCACCATTGATTCTAATTCTGGCCGAGGGCTGGTGGTAGAGACTCAGTATTTTTCCCAAGAACCCTTAACTTTTTATAAAGGCTTTCAAATAAAAATCGGAGAATAACACGATACTAAAAATCTAATTTTTGCAAAACAAAAAACATTCATACAAGAGAATACAAAATTAAAAACTTACAATGGCACAGCAAACTCATAGAAGTCCCATATGCTATTAAGAAGTTGTTTTGGCAGATGTCAAAACAATTATAGGGGTTACCCCAGAAAAAGTATTACTATAAAAAGGCATTTCGAATGAAGCATTGCAATAAAACTATTGTTATTTTTTACGTCCATTACAACTTTCTGCCATGGCCAAAATTCGGTTTCACATTCTACTTTATTGAGTGGTGGACTGACATGCTCTGTAGCCTCCCTGCTCCCTCCCCCCCAAAGTGATCTCATAGCGAAGCAACAGACACACATCTTATTCATTCATTCCTACTTCTAAATTTAGAGGGGTATATAGCTACCTCTCTCTAGACAGTGGAGAAGGAAATTGGGGAGGAGGAAGGGGAAATACATGCCATAGTGCTATTAGCAGAATCGGTAGGGCTGTATGCGAGGGACTATTTTTTGATGCAGGGAAGGGCATAGCGAGCTGACTACAATGCGCACAGTGCATTACTCCAGACATTTTATTATTTGTGGGATAGCCCCTTTAAATAGACTGCATCATTACAAAATTACACATTATTTAGATATGGGTTTTATGATTAACTTTAAAATATTTTTTTCTGCGTATTTAAAACAAAAGTTCTTAAAACACTGCAACAGAGCAAGGCTAACACTTCTTTTCCCGTAGCCCACTTTTCAGTTTTACTGTATAAACTAGGACAAGGTCAGCAGAGACATCTCATTGTGATTATATGGTAGGTGATTTAATGACTGCTCTATCTGGAGGCTTAGATTAGTCAGGATCGTTAGGCCTCTTGCACATGGCCGTTGAGGGTCCATTCCATGCATTGGGGGCTGCAATTAGAGGTCCCCAATGCATGGGTAACGTCCGTGCTGCGGCCGGGACGGATCCAGACACATTCAAGTTCTATTTTTTTGCAGTGTGGAGGCATAGACAGAAACACAGAAGCACTCTGTAGTGCTTCCGATCTGCAGCTCCGTGATTGCGGACCTATTCAAGTGAATGGGTCCACATCCGTGATGCAGAGTGCACACTGGCCAGTGCCTGTGTATTGCGGAAACACCGTATGCGGGCCCACAACATTCGTTTGCAAGAGGCCTTACACTGTACACACAGGTAAGGCTATTTTATTCTCTGACATCTGATTTCCATTTATGTACACACAGTGCGATACACCGTCTATACAGACAAGCCAAAAAAGTGTGCACCTCCAGAAATTCTACAAATTTGCCCGAATCAAATAACCAAAAATTTGGATGCAACTGGAATTTTTTTTTTTGGTTACAAAATTCAAGTAGAATTGAAATCGGTTTAGAATCAAACTGCTCATCTCTAATAGCTACGAAATTAAGTGAGACATTACCGGAATGTTCACCCACTTCTTTACTAGGCCAGTTTTTCCGTTTTGGCATGGGGCCTAACTATAAATAAATAAATTTCTGAGTCAGCCTACACGTATTTGTTATTTTTCACGGGACACCTTAAATCTTGTTTGTGCCTTTAGTCAAATTCTGAAACAAGTCCTCCACTAATCCAGATTTAGGCAGATTGTGTATAAATGGAGAAAATGTAAGGCCATTATTACCAACAAAGATCACACCAGAAGTAAGATGTGTAATAGTACGCAAGGTCACAAAGGAACCCAAGGTAAACTTTAAGTAACTAAAGGCCTTTCTCAACACTAGCTAAACTTAAATGTTCATAAGTCCACTGGATCATGCAGCAAGACTTTTAGGACTTGCTTGAAAATCGGATAATTCTTCTTAAAATGTAAATATGCAAACAAAGTATTGATGTAATGCGACCATGTTCAAGAAAGGAATACATATGCACATACTTTTCCTTCGCTATTTTTTTACAGAGAAAAAATTATGTTCCAAAAACTAAGCTGCGGTCATACAACTTACATAGCCTTGGGCCAAAAGAATGCTCATCAACAACTGTTCCTCAAGTTCCCTCTCCATACACACTATGTTGAGAGGTTATGGGTTCTCAATGGGGGAAAAGGAATAAGCAACGGCTTCTTCCTTACCTCTGAAATCTGCTGTTGTATGGAAACTAGGATGCCTCCATACACATTACGGTAAATGCTTGTCCAGTCCTGCCAGAATCAGAACGTTCAGCCAATGTCCATGTAATATGTATTGCCACCTTTACTGCGGATAAGGGCTCACGACCGTACTTTTGGGGCGCAACCGATCCGCATTGTATATGAATTGGTGCGGACCCATTCATTTCAATGGGAACACAAGAGATGTGGACAGCAGAATGTGTGCTGTCCACATTTGCACATCTGTTCCACAGCCCCACAAAATGAATCAAATACGTCCCATTAATGTCCATTTTGCGGACAAGGATGGGACATTTCTATTGAAGTGAAAAAGAAAATGGCAGCATGCACACAACTGGGATCAGTGATTTGCAGAGATCAAAACAGTATGCATAAGCCCTTAGATTACATTTATAAGGAAAATCCCACTTTAGACAACCGGTCTCCCTACTTCATAGAACAATGACAGAAGAATAATCAGAGCCAAACGGCAGATATGGTGTGGTCTCAAAGATGTTGGATTGCAAGGGAAGCAAGTTAAATATACGGAAGAAATTTTAAAAACATGTTTTAAAAACCTTAAACCCGGAGAAAAGCAGTGTTTATGACCAGTGTCCGCTACGAAAACATAAGTTACCCATTGATATTGACAACTTCACTGTTCCACTTCATCTTCTGAGTGACTTGATTTTTCTGTTCTCCAGCTTATTTTGACAGATTGTAATAAACTGTGACATCACTTACATGTAATAAGCCAGTAGTTGGTCAGATAGTGTGTATGCGGTAGCAAATTCTCAAATACTCCTAGAATTCAAAGGCATTCACCTGAATGATCCCATTATGGTTTCTTTAAAAAATAGCCTGAAAGTATGAATTATGTGCAGGGTACATGAGTACCTGACAAGAATGTGCTAGCTTATTACACAGATTTAAAGACGACCTACCAGCAGAGGCATACATAGGAGACGAAGGCCCATGGCAAAGTTTAAAAACTGTCTCTATTATGGTGCAGGTGTTTCAATCCACAGAAGAACATTGTGTTTGCTCCAGTATCAAAGAGGACGGGACCTACAAGGATTAAACCTTTTCCCTAGAAATGGTCTGTCTCTACTGTATGCGCACCCATGCCTACAAAAACTCATCTAATATACATTGAAAAAAAGATTTTATGTCCACTTCTTGGGCTATGTTCACTTGTGCGTTGCAGCCTCATCTATGGATTCTATTATATGTACCAGAACGACAATCTAACAGATTCCTTTGTAAGTCAATTGGGTTCATCATGCTCCTTTTGTGTCCGTCAAGTGATGGATCCATCACATCTTGAATTCCGAATTTCTGCTCCTATGATGGTATTCCGAACACAGATGTGACCGCAACCTAAGTTAAGCCTAATTTAGATACTGATGATTTTGTATTTCTGTATGGTGCAGAAGTCAAGAAGCCCTGGTGCTAATTCAATTTACTAAAATATTTTACTAACAAACTGCTGCTATACAAAACTGGTCAGTAGATACTTTTGTATTTGGTGAACCCACAGAAGGTCTCCATGATAAAAACAAACTGATGTTTATGACCTGTAACTTCAATCAACATCGAGGCAGATCTTCTTTAAATCTGAATAAACAGACTAATAAACATAGCATGACAAGTTCAGAGAGATCCTGAGGGTCATAAAAACTCATTTCATTCAAAACCTAAAATTCATCAGGTTTCACTACAGTTCACTCTATATCCCCCCCATGTCATGCTCACAGTGCATCAGTTTACCCTAGTGGATTCCTTGTACAAAAAGTCTCAAAGTCTCGCTTTACCTGCTCATGCGACATGTTCCTTGATGAACAAAATAGCAGTTTTTCGAGCTACAGAGTCCAATTCATGCAAGTTCTGCTTGCACAGCTAAAGCAGTTGACTAACGTAATCACTGCCATACAGCAGCACTAGGTCTCAGCCTAGCCTAAAAGTATGACATAAATGCAACATGGGTGGATCAATGTTAGTATATCCTTTCAAGTATGGTAATGGATCCCAGAACATGTGAAAAGGGAAGCATTACTTATGTTTAAGATGAAAAACTGATGGAAGGACATATCTTTGTGGAGACAAGTTAATTTTTGACTGAACTTTAAATAAATCTGTAGCAAAAGAAACCATAAAATTTTTTGTAATATCTTATCAGATACATATGTAGTTCTCTTGTTATAAGGCTGAGTTCACATCAGCATTTCCGTTCTCCTACTCAGTTATAGGAACAGGAAAGCGGAAAGGACGGATTCGGCAAAAAACTGAGCTGAACAGAGGCCACAGACTATAATGGGGTCCGTTAGGTTTCCGCCCAGAGGAAGATTTTTGAAGCAGAGATAAAAATCCTGCATGAACTACTTTTGTCCCTGCTCCAAAATCATCTTCTGAGCGTAAACCTAACGGACCCCATTATAGTCTAAGGGGTCCGTAGGCTCCGTTATATGCCGAATGCGTTCCTTCCGTTTTCCTGCTCCTATAACGGAAAGGCTGAACGCTGATGTGAACTCAGCCTAAGAGAACCTCCCTTGCTAAAAAGCTTTTCTCTTTGAAATTCCTCCTCAAACTATACAGGACAGACCACCTCACTGAATAAGATTTCATCATCCCATACAAGCCTATGCAGAGGGGATGAGTGATCAAGATCTGAGTGACTCCATTAGAGACACCACAGAGTGTGCTGCAGCTTATATATCAGCCCAAGTCCATTAATCAAATCTTTACAGGTCAGTACTTCTCTGTAATGTCCTCCATGACCATGAGGCTGCTTCTGAGTGTGTGAGAAAGTTAGGAAGTATGTTCTCCTCTACTTTCTGTGTGCAGTGGATGGGGGTCAGGCAGAACTGCAACCTAAAGATGTAGTATACAGGGGAGAAGACTGATAAAAAAATATACCAGCCACAAGCAATAATGGCCGGAAAGAGTTACATCTCATGTACACACGGCGTTCTATTGATTAATGAAAGGTTAGGTATGCTTTCACATTTCCACCGTGAGATGGGACTGTAGAGTTCTGCAGTAGATACCATTGAAGTGATTTGGAACTATCCAAACTTTACAATTTTACATTTACAAAGCATGTACAGAAAAAAATATCACATACCTATATGGAGAAATAAGTCGGTGTTCTTTTCCTTACTGTCACTATAGAAACTATGGTCTTCAACTACTAATCTGAGTGTACCTAGATGTCAAATTATGGAAAAATTTGGTGCAAATTAGGCTCATCTGGTTTAAGAAAAATCCACAATGATTAGCTCACCAAGGGAGTATGGCTTGCCTGAAAGTGGTGTGGCATAAGATGCACCACTTCGCGATCAAATTGCTCCATAATGGTGGTGTAAAAATTGTGTCGTAAAGCAAGTGATAGTATAACGTTAGACTAAAGTGTCTACTGGCACCAAATTTATCGCTGAAACTGAACCAATGTGATAAATATGGTTAACCCACATTGGTGTTTATGGTGGATTAAGATTACATCTACATAATGTGGAATTTATGCTGTGGATTAGGATACATTCCTGCATTGAAATTTGCAACTAAGGCTACTCTCACACTAGCGTTTTTGCTGGATCCGACAGGGTTCAGCAAAAACACTTCCGTTAATGATAATACAACAATCTGCATCTGTTATGAACGGATCCGGTTGTATTATCTTTAACATAGCCAAGACGGATCAGTCAAACTCCATTGAAAGTCACTGGGGGATGGATCCGTTTTCTATTGTGCTCCGCATTCCAGGACGGAAAGCAAACTGCAGCATGCTGCGGTTTGCTCTCCGGTAGTAGAACAAAGCATTTTGGAGCATTTCGTTCTGTTCAGTTAAGTTTTGTCCCCATTGACAATGAATGGGGACAAAACGGAAGCGTTTTTTCCCGGTATTGAGACCCTATGACGGATCTCAATACCGGAAAATATTAACGCTAGTGTGAAAGTAGCCTAAACGGCAGATGTTTACCTGTGGATTGTGAGTTTCATTTTACCTTATGCATCCTAAAGGGTGAAATCTACAGTAGATAGCCAGTGTAAACTAGCATGCTGCAGATTTATGATCTGCACTGCAAGTCAATTTAAAGGGGTGGCCTATCCACAGGATAAGTCATCACTATTGGATCAATGGGGTAAGGCATCCCACCAATTAGCTGTTGCAAACTATATCTGCAACTACACAGCTCCATTCACTGTGTACTGGAGTGAGCAGTGTGGTTCCAGCACCAACGCAACTGCAGAACAGCGGATTAGATGAGGTGTGGTATTTTGGTCACCTGCCGATCAGATAGTGACGGTCTATGCGGAGGATAGAGCATGACTTGTAAACTCTGGGACAACTCCTTTAAGATGCAGATTTTTTTATTTTTACACAGCATGTGGATGAGATTGAACTCGCTCATGTGTCTCTGGCCATGGTAAGGCTAGTTGCACACAAGCACTAGTCAGATCCAATAGGCTGTTTCAGCAGGGAACATTCTGCACACTATCTGTATCCAGCATTGCCAGAAACTACAGGAATGCCATCCGCCCCCATTAACTATAATTGGACTGGTGGAGACCTGGCCACAAGGTGGCAAATCTGCTGAGAATCGGCAGGACAAATACCGCTGCGTGCAGCCGGATCTCCGCCCGGTCCTCATTATAGAGGATGGAGCTGGACGGCATCCCTGTAGCCTCCGGCAATGCTGAATACATATAGATCTGGTGCTAGTGTCAAACTAGCCTAAGACAGCAAATTGTTTAAAAAAAAAAATTCACATATTACTCCTGGTCCATTATTAGATTTCCATACCAATAGAGACATCTTACTCCTTGTATTATCCCTATTAGACCGCATCCTACTACACAAACGTAGGTCACATATAAAACTAATTTAGGGGCATTTAAACTCATTTAGTCATTACTGCCAAAATCTTGAGGCAGTTTTGAAAAATACATCATTGCTACTTACCAGGGGAGGTGTTCCCCCATCTGCGGTAAGCAGAGTGCATCACTTGACACCACACTCCCATTGTGCAAATCCAACAGCGAATTTCAAATGAGCACTTACTTCTGTTTCTTCATGTAAACTTGACAATCCTCTGACCAACAGTAAAAGTAACCATGGTTTTATCATGGCTAAACTTGCTGCTACTACTTCCCCTTTTCATCATCTTATTAGTCTTTCGCTATACAGTGCGGCCTTGTCTGTGTAATTATATTACTCAACCAGCATACCGTTCTCCTGTGCTGTGTGTGCAGGAGAGTCCAACTGTAGGCAGATTTTGTGTCAAAATTGCTAAATCACTGCACCTCGTCCATTAATACGCTGCTAACAAAAGTACCAATTACAGCAAGATTCAATCCACTACTCATCACTTTTGAATGTTCAAATGTTTTACTTCCTGGGCCCACTATTGAGAAGTTAATCACCACACAAAGTTCTGGCTCAGCCATATTTTATGGAGTCAACCATTCATAATTGAACAGATTCTGAGGTCAGAATTAAAAATAACTTATAAATACAAGTAAACAGGGGATACATTGGTCCCTAGTGTTTGTAGGATTTCCAGCATGTCCCCAAAACAGTCTTGTACAAAACCTGCAGAGAACACAAGGATTAAAGGGTCTTCCATGACTTTAATACTGATGACCTTATCCTTAGGTCACGTGGTCATCATTAAAATCGGACCCCTGCCAATCAGCTGATACTAGAGGATGTAGCACCACATTTATAAATTTTAACTGTAATATGAACCATAATAGTGTCAAATGAAGGAAAGTGCTGGGAAATGTATGTTGTGCATTTTCTACCTTGTGTTCCTTTAAGTCCATCTGATAAAATTATTTTGCTGGGACATCAAACAAGGCAGGCAACAAAAGACAGTCTTAGGTGGTTTCCACCTTACAGAAGCCATGGGGGGAGCGTTTCCAGAAGGAAAAAAACAACTTCTAAGGCTTTCCTCATTTCATGAGGTGGTCACACATGCTCAGTTCCTTCCTTCAACTGCCACCATTTGTTTTGTAAGAAGCTGCGGCAGTTACAGGGAAAGGACACAACCCCTGAGCAGCCAGTCTGAATAGAATCCAGCAGAACAATTGCAGCAATGAATGGGGAGATCTCGGGATCCATTGGAGGTACAGATCTGGTCCTAGCTTTGTTGAATAGATTGTTGTGTACTATATGATGTCCGATTTTCATTTTTTACATCAAGGCATAACTCCTTTAAGTATCGGCCAAAAATGCTTTGCTACCGACTGGTTAAGTAGAAGATACATTTTGGTCTCAAATGTCCATTTTAAATCTTTACACTGGTTTGGCTTTTGAGACCTGTGTGACAGCCTGAAATTAAACCGTTGTGCAGATCTGGTAACTGAAATCAACATCTATACTTTCTTGGTATAAATTGGTTATTTATGAATAGAAGGTGCACAAATGTTCATGTGAATGCAGTGGATTGCACCACCTGTGTAGGAAAATCTTCTAGAAGACATGATTCCAATGTTGTAATGTTTCTGGCGTGTCCATCGCAGTTTGCACCGAGGCAATAGCAAGTTTTCATAACACAGGAGAATGCATATTAAAGAGGTTGTCCAAGCTATAAAAACTCAGAAAACACTTGCAATAGCCTAAAAACAACAAATGAATGTATACTTCGCCATTTTCCCCTCAGATACATCCTACCCTGCGCTTGAGCCCTTGCCACTGCTCTTTCTGGCTGCAGCAGACAAGCCCCATGCACAACTGAGGCCAGAGATTTGCTGCAGTCAAGAATATTGATGTCGACAGCGGAAGGACTGAAGCCCAGTGCTTGAAGAAACAGGGAAGAAAATAAATAAGTGCCCATTCATTTGTTAATTTAAACCATTTACAGATGTTGCCTGAGTTTTTATATAACAAGGACAAACCCTTTAATGGGCAGTCTTTCAGAATACAGAGGTTTTCCAGGACTGCAAAATTAATGACCTATTCTTTCACCCTCTACTAGTGAGCTGCCTGAAGGGGATACTGTACTCCACCTAGCCAAAAAATAGGCCATCAGTTTTGTAGTACAAGAAAACAAGATATTAGTAATCTTACAACATTAAAAAGCACAGAGTAAGTTCTCTATGTAGTGACAAAGGATAGTCTTGGGTAGTCTAAAGTTTACTAAATCAGCAGTGGTGCAACAGGCTCGGTTTTGGATGGATTTCCCCTGTAAGCTAAAGTTGTTCCATGGTTTTAACTAGGGATGAGCGAATCGACTTCGGATGAAACCCCAAAAGTCTATTTGCATAAAAACTTTGTTCTAATACTGTACAGAGCAGGGGCTTCGCACAATAAATTCATAAATTAATTTGTACTGTAAAAAAAACATTTCCCGAAATTGGGTTCGGTTCCAAGGTACCACTTGGAACCGAACCAGAGTTTGGGAAATTAGTTTTCACAGTACAAATTTATGAAGTTACTGCGCGAAGCAATAACTTTGGCTCATCGGAGCCAATACATTCGAATACTGTATGGAGCACCTGCTCCGTAAAGTATTAGAACAAAGTTTTATGCGAATCGACTTAGGATATTTCATCCGAAGTCGATTCACTCATCCCTAGTTTTAAAATTTAAAGTTAACAAAACATTCCACTCCATTAAAAAATTCAGCCCCTAAAAATAAAATCTCAGGAACAGGTGCAGTATTTGCTTCTCTGGATGAACCAAGTACAATAAGGTGTACAGAAGATACTTTATGGAGTGCAACAATTGCTGCCAATGTGGAATTTGTGCCCGACACGTTTGTGAACCAAATTAGTAAATGTCAATCTGCAAGGCTATTTAAAGAGAGTTAAAACAGGTTCTTGAAAATTAATTGCTTACTGTTAGGATAGGCCATCAATATTAGAATATATCTGCCCCTTTGAATGTTAGGTATTTCTAAGACATCTGCCATGTCAGTTCTCATTTTTACTTAGGCGTTGTTTACATTTGAAATGTAGAAGAGAATGCGGCACAGAGAAACGTGAGCCATGTAAATTAGCTTGGAAATCGAAGAGAATTGTTCTCTTTTGTAAATACTTAATATTCTGTACTTAAGTACGTTAACCCTATGAGTGGTGTATTGGTGACCATGAGCGATTGTCATTCAGCTTTTCAAATCTTGATTCAGATATAAGTCTGCTTTGCAGATTAAGTTTGATTTACAAAGCAGTTACATAGTGCTCACCCACCTATGGGTGTCCAACAGAAAATAGTACATAGAACCAATAAATCTATCTGTGCAGAGAAGACAAAGACAGGGGAGGCTGTATACTGTATAATAACTTGACCTAATGCATGTCATTTATTAGTTTATGTTAGGCTGCTTAAAAGGAATCTGTCAGCTCCAAAATACCCTCAAACTAAATTAGATTTTAGTGACGCAGAGTCCGGTTATGTAATTTTTTTTATCTTCATACTCACTTGCAAGCCGAAACTGTGCTCCAATAAACCAGCAGTAAAACGCATTGAGAGGACGCCTCCTTCAGTCCTCTCTATTGTGTGTGGGAGATCGGGAGTCCTCTCAATGCATTTTACTGCTGGTTTGTGGGAGCACAGCGTCGGAATGAAAGTGAGAATGAAGATAAAAATTACATAACTAGATTTGACATCACCATTCTAGTTTGGGGGTGGTGTTTCTGAGCTGACAGATTACCTTTAAAGTGGTTTCCCACTCCAGATACTGATGACCTGTGCCCCCTGATAGGTCATCAAAACCAATCAATCACTTTTTTTTTCAGCCAGACCTGGAAACAAAGAAGTGGACTGAGCAGGAAACAGAAGGTTCCAGCTATTGTGTAGTGGCCATGTCAGGGTACTGCAGCCCAGCTCCAATTCATCTGAATGTAACCTGGAGCCACTCTTCTGCTTCTGGCTCAAGCAAAAAAAACTGCTGACCAATGATATGAGGACAGGTCATCAATATTAAAAGATGCGAACCCCTTTAAAGATAGTGGATGAAATATACTGATTTATGGCCGTTTAAAACTGGTCAAAACTTATTTTATTAAAGTCACCTATTATAATGTGTACGGAATGAGATTTTTGTTTCCAATCGGTCACAACTAAAAATCATTACACAACGCACAGATTTAGAACCAACTTTTATTTAAAAACAAGACATTACATAGTGCAAAATGACATCCTTAGGAGTAATAAAGTGCAATTGTCCCAAGCTATGGCAGATAAAATTGTTGTTTCATTTACAAATAGAGGAAAATTAAGGAAAAAAAGCAATATAGTCAGTTGCTTAGTTATGGTGTGGACAAGGCCCTAATGATTTCAAACCCTGAACCTTACTAGAAAAAACGTTTTAAGATTCCTTAGTGGTTAATGGCTAACTGAAAAGATTATATTTCAAGGACCCTTGATATGCTAAATAATATGGTTCAAATAGCTGAAGCTACTAGACTCCCGTTTCAGGTCTATTAAAACGTAGCGTTTATTTCACTCATTAAAGAGAATATGAATCGGGAGAAAAAAGAAAAACTTTTAAAATTATAGGTGCTGTTTGGACTCAGGCGGCAGAGATTAGGGGTTACTTCACCCATATATCCTGACTCATTTTTATGCGTCCATTTTTCTTTTTATTCACTGTTAACAGCAGTCATTCATATATCTAAATAGATCGCATATTTGAGGACCACCTGTCAAGTCGCTTTTAACTACTCGCTTCCTATATATCATTTATTGCGACTCTCCGCCGCTTGACTGTCAAAGTGTGGTGAGTCTGCAGTCACTCCCCACTAAGACAACTTGTCCAGCATGAACCTAGTCTAAAATCCGAAATACAGCTCCCCCAACATGTTTCACCAGGAAGTGTGGCTTCTTCAGGGGAATGGTAGCTCCCATGGTAGCTCCATCCCCCTGAAGAAGCCACACTTCCTGGTGAAACATGTTGGGGGAGCTGTATTTTGAATTTTAGACTAGGTGCATGCTGGACAAGTTGTCTTAGTGGGGAGTGAGTGCAGACTCACCACACTTTGACAGTCAAGCGGCGGAGAGTCGCGATAAATGATATATAGGAAGCGAGTAGTTAAAAGCAACTTGACAGGTGGTCCTCAAATATGCGATCTATTTAGATATGAATGACTGCTGTTAACAGTGAATAAAAAGAAAAATGGACGCATAAAAATGAGGCAGGATATATGGGTGAAGTAACCCCTAATCTCTGCCGCCTGAGTCCAAACAGCACCTTTAATTTTAAAAGTTTTTCTTTTTTCTCCCGATTCATATCTTTAATGAGTGAAATAAACGCTACGTTTTAATAGACCTGAAACGGGAGTCTAGTAGCTTCGGCTATTTGAACTATATTAACTGAAAAGATGACACAATTGCAAGCTTTCAGGGCCATTTGGGCCTCTTCTTCAGGCATCTTTTAAGACTATCTGAAGATTCACAAAAAAAAATGTATCTTCTATTTACTGGCCAACTGTACAAAACTTTAGAATACATGCAACATATTACTGTACAGCATCCAAAATGAAATGGTGCTGTGGCTGTGCCGCAATGTATGGGTACACTGTGAAGATGTGCTAATGGCAGCTGTGCCTAGAAAGACCAGTGTGAAGTAATAATGGGAAAACAGAATACATCTGAATTATTGGTGAAGGCGCTCCTAGGACATCTAGTAGGACTATAAGAAAGGCCTTAATATAGCACCTCCTGGAAAAGGAAATTACCAGTGCAATATGAAGCCTGTATGTAAAGATTAAAAGGACGATAAAGGATTAAAGCCTAGGTTTTAAACTAATAGTGTCTAGTGAAGCCAACAAGAATGGTTAGCCAGCATCTCCGAAGAATGGACCGACGCCTGAAAAATGCAATGAATTCTGCAGGAACAGAATCTTACCTTTTCACTCAGAAGAATACGGCCTATGTGCTCAACAATGTACAATACTGTTTAATAGTTGATACCTGAAGAGACCAAGGTCTCAGAAGTTCATATATTGTTGATTACTGCTGGCCCCTCAAGTACCCCCTGGTCCAGCATGATTCAGTAGGAGCAGGACCACTGCTATGGAGCTCATGCATCCTCTTCTGAGACAGATAGGAATGGTGTACACCGTTTCCTTGACATTACCTCAAGCTTTCGAGTTGTTATCTCGGGAGGATGTAGTTCACTGCACAGATGCACATTTGAGGTGTTCCACAAATACTGAACGTGTTTGTGTGTGATGGCTATGACTCATACGCATTGAACAAATTGTCTCATTAAAAGATTGTAAAAATCTGTACTTTTTTGTGAATGTGAAAAATAAAAGTTGCAAAATCATAGAATTGGATGTCAGGACTGATAATGGCTCATCTTTTTTTGAAGTAGGCTGAGCTTCAATGAGCTCTACAATCATGACCAGCAACAGAAAATGGTTATTGAAAGCTTAAAGGTTATTTCCATCTGGGATATTGATGGCATATGGCTAGGATTAGGAACGGGTCCCAGAGGTGGGACCTGCACTTATCTCCAAGAAAGGGCCCCTGAAGTGAAAAGAGAGCAGCCACCGTCCATTCACAGCTATGGGTGTTCTGAAAATAGCAGAGTACTGAATGGAGAGGTGGCTCTGTGGGCCTTCTGAAAAGTGCTGAGTGCGCTCACTCGGCTATTTTCAGAGCCCCCAAGGTGATTAATAGAGAACATGCCATGCATGAACGTTGTGTTCTCCTTGACTTTGGGGGACCCCTTCTCTAGATGGGGGTGGGTTCCAGAGGTGGGACCTGCACTTATCTGACATTGATGGCATATCCTAGCAATATGCCACCAAAGTCTCACATGGGCCAACCCCTTTAAATGCTCTCCAAATATGCTATGGATAAAAAGAAGGTTTACCTCCCAATGACTTTGGTGTACAATTTATAAATTAAGTGGAAATCACAGTTTTGTCAACGCATGATTTTTCAGAACATACTTGTGCTATAGTGCGTCTCTGTAAAGCTGGAGACACCTGCCACCTGCATTTATGTGCATCTTCATTAGGTAATAAACTTACAGCATTTCCGTCAGTTGTTGGAGAGCGGTATTACCTGGGGATCAGCTGAAAGCAGGCTATCATTTACATAGCCCCGTATGCTGATTATGAAGCAGCGGACTCTGGGCTGCAGGGAATCTTATTTCCTAATGGGCTTAGTGCTCACTCCAGCTAATACAGTGAGAGATTCTGATTATAAAAGTATATTAAAGTACAGTCCTATATGTAATCCGGTAACAGTCACAGGTAAACCTGCATGCTAAAGCTCTGTTAATACAATGGCTTGCAGAGTGCACGGTGTTCAGGTAGTCCTTGTATTGGGGTATGTAGTGTAAACATTCACATGTAAGCAGTTCCAAGACATAACATTCTGTCCCTGCCCTACTATAAATGCACCTTCTATATAAGCTTTGCCATGAACTTCCAATGATGAAGGTGTATAGACGAAGACTAAACATTTACCATCTACTTGATGCATGCAGGCAATCATTAATAAAAAAAAATAAAGCTAAATCTTCCAGGGTAAAGTTTAAAGGTGTCTTAATATTACAACTCAATCCACATTTATGTATGTGTGTAATCAAAATTATATGGAAATAAGAACAGAGTTTTAAAGGGAGTCTGTCACCTAATCGGAGCAGTTTAGACCACTCAGATCAGGTTATAGACTCCTTTGCCCTCATTCCAGTGTTGCCTTTATTTGTTGTCCCTTGCAGAGATCTTCCAAAAAAGACTTTTAAAACCTATGCTAATGAGGTTCGGCAAGTGGCCAGGTGCGGCGTTACTGCAGCAAGTGCCCATGACCCTTGGCAATGTGTCCAGAAAACTACACCTCTTTCATCCCTCTGGCCCGCCCTCGTTTCCTATTACCTCCTCCTCTCCCTCAGAAATCTCGCGCCTGTGCCGCTCCACACCTGCCCCGCACCTGCGCAATGCTGTGCCCATTATGGGCGAAGGAGCAGAGAGTTGCACTGTGCATGAGCCAATCCGCCCCTTCTTTGGCTTCACTACAGCCCTCTGCTGCAGCTGGTTACTTACGCCGGCTGTATTTCGAGGTACGGACCGGCGCATGCACAGTGCAACTCCCTATACCTCTGCCCATAATGGACACAGCAGTGCGTAGGTGCAGGGCAAGTGTAGAGCGGCACAGGCACGAGATTTGTGAGAGAGGAAGTAATAATAGGAAACGAGAGGGCCAGAGGGGCAAAAGATGTGGTTTTCTGGGCACATCTCCAAGGGCATGGGTATTTACTGCAGTAACACAGCCCCTGGGCACTTGCCAAACCTCATTAGCATAAGTTGTAAAAGTCTTTTTTGAAAGATCTCGGCGAGGGACATAACCAATAAAGGCAACATTGGAATGAGGGCAAAGGAGTCTATAACCTGATCTGAGCGGTCTAAAACGCTCAGATTAGGTGACAGACTCCCTTTAAGTACACACTCACCCATAATCTGCCAATTGTGATGTTCACAGAGAAATGTGCCTACCCATTCAGGCATCCTTAAAGGGGTATTTCAATTACATTACGTTATGTCCTATTCAAAGAATAGGGGGCCAGTCTCACATGCACATGGCTGCTCCAAACATTTCTAGTACCAGAGATAGTGCTCAGCTATGTCCAGAATTACCATAGAAATGAAGGCCTGACAGGTCGCTCCATTCATTTCAGGGGGCTGCAGTGGCTATGGGGACACCGTTCTTGTGATGGTGGGGGCCCAGGGGTAGGAACTCCCACCAATCTAATAGTTCTCCCCTATCCTGTGAATAGGGGATAGCTAAATGTAACTGGAATACCCCTTCAAAGGGGTTATGTCAGTAATCAAGTTGAAATAAAAAAAATCTCTAAAGGCTATTAACCGTTTCCACCCCATAAACACAAATTTTTAATATTTTCTTCTGTGTGCTCACATACAAATGCTAATCTGTGCTATTAGCAGAATGCTGTGCAATGTTGTAAAACCCATCTCTGTTTATGCCTACTAAACCCCTTGCATGTACTTTGTCTTTATGCCTCCTGGGCCACATCACCAACAGTCTCCTTCCCCCTCTGGCAGCCATATAGTCCCCAGTAAGTTTTCCTGCTAATAGGTAATTATTGGATGATGAAGTTTGCAGCAGTAAAAAAATAAAATAGAAACATAGTACCTGCTTGCTCATGAGTTAATCCTCAGGTTTTCTTCTCAGTTTTGCTGCATATTGCTGTGCTACCGCAAAGCTCTACCCCTTCCCTGACAAGCAGGGTAAACGCGTTGTATAGGTTGCTGTTCAGTGAACAAAAGGATCCCTACGCTGAGAATAGGAATCATGATCCGGCAGTCGGGAGTGTGAAAGAGCATGTGGGTCCACCATCAGCTCAGTAGGTGGACATGGACATTAAATAAACATTTGAAAACCAGGCAGTACCATACTATGTAAATGTAGGGTACTATGTAAATGTAAAGTACTATGTAAATGTAGGGTACTATGTAAATGTAGGGTACTATGTAAATGTAGGGTACTATGTAAATGTAGGGTACTATGTAAATGTAATATTATTTAATGCATGTAAATGGTAAATATTTAAATTTTTCATGACGTCTGCAATAAATATGTTCACCCCCTTAAATCGAGGCATATATTTAACACACAAGTTGTTTATCATATAAAATGGTCATGGCTCATATGGGTTAAGTACACTTAGGAAGTTTAGAAAGTTGCTGCTTAATTTTGCACTAACCATATAAAAAAAAATAAAAAAATAAAAATAAATATAATACAAAAAGTAGCTCATCTCATCTACAGGCTCACAGACTTTGGTATATTTTGACATAAATGACGTAACAGCTAGCACTAAAGCTTCATGTGTAAACACTAAGGAAACAGTGCATGGTGCTTTTTGTTGGAAGGTTTTTTGGCGAAATACAGGCAGAATACTGCTCACCAAATGGTTACTGCACTTAATGGAAGGCTAATACAGGATCCCACGAAAAAGTAGCCACCCCCAATATCTCCAAATGAAACTGCTTAATGATAAATCCGTCTTAGCTGCTCATACCAACCAGAGATCAGCTTTCAGTTCGTACTCGGCTCTGAAAAAATGGAAACTGAGCTCTGATTGGTTGCTATGAACAACAAGAGATTTACTATTAGGCAGTTTGATTTGGAGATATTGGAGACAGGCTACTTTTTCGCGGGCACACCCTTTACTTATCCTGTCAAGCACCAAAATCTGCAATGGCTTTCGCTCACAGCAGCTCTATGGCAGACTGCTGCAATATGTCCCCCACAGGAGGAACTGTGCTTCCCAGGTCTATGTATCTGTTTCTCTGTGGAAGTGGATAACCTTTTGGAGGAGTGGTGCATTCTTAAGCCAATCCAAAAAGACCCCGATCCCAGTGTTCAGCATAGACAAATTTATGAAGTGTCTCACGCCCCAACCCCCGAGAAAGTATATCCTTCTACTAGCAAGTACATATCAATTCAGCAAAACAAATCTTCCTAAGACAGAACTTGAACATAATGAACCTTACTAAATATGAAACTGTTACACCATCTAATACACATTCTGCTCAGACAGAATTTGCTCAGTACCACTACGTTTATCAAAAGTATGTCACTACGGAGCTCACGTCAGCTCCAAATGTAAATGGAAAAATCCTTAAACACACTATATGAAGAGAAGAACTGCATGAACAGACAATCTACATGCTATGGGGAGGTGGCTATCAACCTGATACAAATCATTCTTACTTAAAGCACATTATAAAACAAATGACCACTTATAACACCAATAGACTTAAAGCAGTTTAAGAAAGACTTACCATGATGTGGGTTCATTGGCCCAGGAACATTATTTGGCCCTCCTTGTGGAGGTGGCCCAAATCCTTTTCCATCATCATCAGAGTCAATATTTTCTCTTCCAGAACCAAGAGACAAAGTATTTCCTTGTGACACATCGGGGTCATTTGTTGAAGCACAAGCACCTGCTGCAGCTAAGAAACCAAATGTTATCCACAAAGCTCCAAGTATAAATGTAACCCTCAAAAGGAGAGCAACTGTAAAAAAATCATTAATTCAGTTTAAAGGGACACTGACAGGCCCTATAAACATATTTAGTTATTCCTATGCAGTCATAGATCTATTAAAGTGTATTCCAACGATATAAGAGAACCCCCTGTCCGCATTGTAAACCATGTAAAAACAACTTTATATTGATCTGTCAATCACATTTCTTTATGCCCAAGGGGCGTTTTTTCTCCTACCTTCGTGCCCAGCCGCGCCTCAACTGTCGATTCCTAGCGCCGCCCAGCTCATTATTATTCACTGCGCTGGGCGGCTCTTGCATTCCCCGATCCTGTCAGTTGCCGCGCATGTGCCGGCACCCTCCCAAGCCTGTAATTGAATCCAGCGCTCTTCTCTCGGGCGCTGGATTCAATTACAGGCTTGGGAGGGTGCCGGCGCATGCGCATATGGTCCGATTGAGGCCGATGCCCATAAGTATCTATCGGGCATGCGCGGCAACTGACAGGATCGGGGAATGTAAGAGCCGCCCAGCGCAGTGAATAATAATGAGCTGGGCGGCGCTAGGAAGCGACAGTTGAGGCGCGGCTGGGCACGAAGGTAGGAGAAAAAACGCCCCTTGGGCATAAAGAAATGTGATTGACAGATCAATATAAAGTTGTTTTTACATGGTTTACAATGCGGACAGGGGGCACTCCTATTATATCATTGGAATACACTTTAATAGATCTATGACTGCATAGGAATAACTAAATATGTTTATAGGGCCTGTCAGTGTCCCTTTAAGCTCATACCAAGTCCCTTATTCTAGTTTAGCCGAGGGGTTTGTACTTAATACGGATACTAGCCACAAGCATGCTGCAACTTATTTGTACAAATGTCTATTCTTGTCCAAAAAACAGACAATAGGACATGATCTATAATTTGCAGAACAGCCGCACAGATGCAGACAGAACATGGATGACATCCGTGTGCCATCTGCAAAAAATACATATTGGACATGGATCGAAAATATGGTGTGCATAATTGCCTAATGCTGTTTCTAGATGTGTCTGGACTAGGGATCGACCGATATTGATTTTTTTAGGGCCGATACTGATAATTTGTGAACTTTCAGGCAGATAGCCGATAATTTATACCGATATTCTGGGAATTTTCACTTTTGGAAAAAAAAAATCCTACACAAATCTGCAGAAAATTTATGTTTTTTTGTTGTTTGTTCACGTGTATTTTTTATTTTTTTTGTAAATCTTTCTTTCATTTATACTTAATATTTTGGTGTGTTTATTTTTTTTACTAACTATTAGCCTCCTTAGGGACTAGAACCCTTGTCCTATTCACCCTGATAGCTCTCTATCAGGGTGAATAGGAGCTCACACTGTCCCTGCTGCTCTGAGCTTTGTGCACACAGCAGCATGGAGCTTACCATGGCAGCCAGGGCTTCAGTAGCGTCCTGGCTGCCATGGTAACCGATCTGAGCCCCAGGATTACACTGCTGGGGCTCCGATCGGAGAAGGAGGGGAGAGGGGACCCTGTGGCCACTGCCACCAATGATTAATACTGGGGGGGGGGGGGGGGGGCGCCATAATGAACATAAATCTCTCATTAATTCATATACAGGAGGCGGGAGCTGGCTGCAGAATCACATAGCCGGCTCCCGACCACTATGAGCGGTAGCTGCGATCCGCGGCACCTGAGCGGTTAACTACTGCGGATAGCAGCTACCGCTCATAGAAGTCGGGAGCCGGCTATGTGATTCTGCAGCCAGCCCCCGCCTCTTGTATATGAATTAATGAGAGATTTCTCTTCATTGGTGGCGCAGCGGCCATAGCCCCGCCCCTTCTCTTGTCCTTCCTCCCACTGGCTGCAGCAGCAGCAGCACAGGGGGAGGAGACACTGCTTCCTTCTCCCCTGTGCTGCTGAGGGAACACGGAGAGCGCTGACAGCAGCGCGATCTGTGTTCCCAATACGTTATCGAAATATCTGCAAAATAGATGCCGGTCGATCCCTAGTCTGGACACTCACTGCGAACATATGCATGCTTGACTTAGTGTGCAACTGCATGGGGTCAGGTGGAATCACTCTTGGCCAAACAAGCTAAGGTTTAAAGATCACCCACGCCCAGAATACAGGGTAACTAAATATTTGTTGGAAAAGGAAAATAACTGGCAAAAGAGCTGCTCAGAACACGCTCCCCTTTTCGGCTTTCATCAGCTCTGCTTTTCGAGTGTGTGGCGTACAGATAACATATACTTTCAGAGTAGTCAAGAGTGCTCTGAGCAGTGCTTCTGCTCCTTTGTTTTCTCAAAAAAAGATTTAGTCACCCTTTAAAAGGTGTAAAGGCTGACCATATGCAGATTAATGTTGGTGGATCCTTCTGACAAATAAAATCTGCCGTCGGTGTAATGTATATTGGAGCCTCCTGTAGCCGAAGAAAAGAGGATTTCACATGTTGGATTTCAACAAGCCCCTTGATCTGCAGCTTGTCAACGCTTTGGACTAAAGAAGCATGCTTTCCATGCTAGAGTCTGTATTCATTTTATACAGTGCTTTATACAGGAGATCAGTGTCTCAATGCTATCAAATTTATCAGAATTGCGCCTATAACTGTTCATCTGCCATTCTTATCAAATACAAATAAGAAACATGACTTATGTGACTGGTTTAAAGAGGACCTTTCATGGGTCCAGACATTATGAAATAGGTAGGGGGTTGTGTAGGGCATAATTCATGGATGCAACATTGCTTACTAGTGTGTCTGGGCGCCTCCCCGCTGTGGCCCCCATTCACTTTGCCTGCCTGATATACTAATGAATATAATTGGTATAGGGAGGAGGAGACTGCCCTGTTTCTCGATGGGAGTCTCCTTCTCCCTGGATGTAGCTCAGTCCAATCACAGCGGAAAGAGTCACAGCCAGGGAGAAATTCGCTCATCTCTATTCATAATGTCTGGACCCATGAAAGGTCCTCTTTAAACGCTGCCTGCCACAATCACTAGAGCGCAGGAGGCTCCTATAAACAGTTTGCACTGGCAGCAGGTGCTGCTCTGGTCTCCTCTATAAAGCAATTTATAAAATACATTTCTAAACCCTTCTCTTTCTAGAGGGACAGACTTATGGTTCATTTATAATCTATTAATCACCCAACAAATTCTATGAACATTAGAAAAAATATAAAATATAAACCCTGATGTTCCAAAAAGGAAGGTCACTTACAAGTTGGTATGCCTAATCCAGACATGGGTGGAGGAAGAGATACAGGAGGAGTCATAGGAGGAGTCATGGGAGGGGGCATCCCCGGAGGAGGTAAAAACCCTAAAGGGCAGAATACAACATTAGAAAAATGGCTTAAGAGATAAAAATGGTTGTTCATATAACAATCCTTGTCTGCGATTTTATTTTCCTACATACAAAATACAACAGCACTACACAATATATAATACATCTCTAAGGCTACTTTCACACAAGCGTTGTTTTAATCCGGCGTTCAATTCAGACACCGGAACTGCCCGCCGGATGCGGAAAAACGTGTGAAAACGGATTACATTTGAATCCTGATCAGGAGTTTGATCACAATGAAAAAATGCATTGGAAAAAACGGATCCGCCATTTATGGACTAACTTTTTTTTCACATTTTTCGGGTTTAACATGCAAAAGCCGGATCCGGTTTGACTAAACACACAGCGCCAGATCCGGCGTTAATGCAAGTCAATGGGAAAAAGACCGGATCCGGCGTTCAGTCAAAGTGTTCAGGATTTTTGGCCGGAGGTAAAAATACAGCATGCTACGTTTTTCTGAAAAGCCTGATCAGTCAAAAAGACTGAAGTGAAGACATCCTGATGCATCCTGAAGGACGGACTCTCCATTCAGAATGCATGGGGATAAAACTGATCAGTTCTTTTCCGGATTTGAGCCCCTAGGACGGAACTCAGCGCCGGAAAAGAAAAACGCTAGTGTGAAAGTACCCTAAAACATACCCATCCCACCAGCGATCAGCTGTTTGAAGAGGCTAGCACTGTTTCCTCTTCATTACACTGCCCGTTGTCTCGAAAGTGCCGAGTAATTACAAGTACTCGCTCAATTCACTTGAAGCACTTGTAATTACACTACACAGCCACTGCAAGGGAGAGCCGCCTCCACCTTAGGCCTCCTGCACACGACCGTTTTTCCCCCCGTTCACTGTCCGTTTTTTTGCGTTCCGTATACGGTACCATTCATTTCAATGGTTCCGCCAAAAAAACGGAATGTACTCAGTATGCATTCCGTTTCCCCGTTCCAAGATAGAACATGTCCTATTATTGCCCGCAAATCACGTTCCGTGGCTCCATTCAAGTCAATGGGTCGGCAAAAAACGGAACACATACGGAAATGTATCCGTATGTCTTCCGTTTCCGTTCTTTGCGGAACCATCTATTGAAAATGTTATACCCTGCCCAATTTTATCTATGTAATTACTGTATATGCCATACGGAAAAACGGAACAGAAACAAAAAACGGAACGGATCCGTGAAAAACGGACCGCAAAACACTGAAAAAGCCATACGGTCGTGTGCAGGAGGCCTTAAACAGCTGACTAGTAGGGGTGGTGGGTGTCAGACCTCAAACAGATAGACGACCTATACCCCAGCACAACTTCTTTAAGGCTCCATTCACAATTCACACGTCCGCAATTCCGTTCTGCATTTTGTGGAACGGAATTGCGGACCCATTAATTTCTATGGGGCCGAACGATGTGCTACCCGGATACGGAATTGCGGACCCGCACTTCCAGATCCGCAATCCCGTTCCCGAAAAAAATAGAACATGTCCTATTCTTGTCCGCAATTGTGGACAAGAATAGGCATTTTCTATTAAGTGCCGGCGATGTGTGGTCCGCAAAATGCGGAACGCACATTGCCGGTGTCCGTGTTTTGCGGATCCACAAAACACAGGTGTGTATGGACCCTAAAGGGAATGTGTCAGCAAAAAAATTACCTATTGTTAACATCATATTAAACATTTTAAATAATTTTTTGTGATTATTTTTTCATTTTCTATGTCCATATCAATTAAAAATAATCTTGCCGTTTCTGGACGCTAAACCTAATAGGTGCCACTCCTTGGTCTGTACAGAAAATTTCAGTTCACTGCAGTTATGTGCTTATCATACAGTCAGGATTAGAATGATAGGTATCACCTCTGTATAGATAGCACAGGTTCCACCATTCACAGTAGGTGATAGAGCAGCTAATCTACTCCCTTCTGTCCTCTGCACAGGTCACAGAGCATGTCTAGAAAACTCTCCCATAGAAGTCAATTAGGCCCCCTCCTGTCTACAGTGTCTGTAGCCCATGGTGTCTGCAGTAAAGCATTTCTATAAATGCTGTAAACAGAACAGGCAAGATGGCATAGCCAAATTCAGGAAATAGAATTTAAAAAAAAATCTGCAATCAGAGAACAGATTAGAAAAAAAAGGATATATTTCATAATCTGGTTTTAACTGGCAAACTTTTTTCTGAAAAAGCACATATTTTGTTTTTCTGTTACAACCATATCCAAACCAATACCCAAAAGACATGTAAGTAGGGTTTCCCGGTATATACACTTTGTTCATCTCCCTTATATAATCTTGCACCAACATTTTCTAATCTGAGGCCAAGCCACACTGGCCACAAATGCTTTTAATACGGGGGGGGGGGGGGGGGGGGGGGGGGGTCTGCGCCCTGCTGCCTGGCAGCACCCGATCAGGGGGCTGAGATCCGCACAATTAACCCCCTCAGGTGCAGCACCTGAGGGGTTAATTGTGCGGATCACAGCCCCCTGTAAGAGATCGGGTGCTGCCAGGCAGCAGTTATGTACACAGTTCTTAGTATATTCTAACTTGAAGCGTCCCCATCACTATGGGAAAGCCTCTCTGTTAGAATATACTGTTGGATCTGAGTTTTCACGATCTAACTCAAATCCGATGGTATATTCTAACAGAGGCGTTCCCATGGTGATGGGGACGCTTCAAGTTAAAATATACCATCGGAATGGAGAAAACTGATAGGATGGTTTATTAATAGGGACTCCTGACTTTACATTAAAGTCAATGGGGGACGGATCCGTTTGCAATTGCACCATATTGTGAAGATGAGATTTGCTTAAAGGGGTTGCGCCAAGTTTTTAAGTTATACCCCATCCACAAGATAGGGGATAACTAGCATTACTTGAATGGGGTTCCTTTCCCCTATTCTGGTGGAGTAATAGTTTGTACATGCGCACTGCCGCTCCACTTATTCTCTCTGGGAGATGCGGAGACAGCAAAGTACACCAGTGGCGTTCTCTGGAGCCCCCAGAGAGAATGAATGGAGCAGCAGTGCACATGCATGATCTACCACTCCACCACAATCAGCTAGTTATCACCGATGCCACACATAGGGGATAATTTAAATTTGGCACAACCCCTATAATAAAATTAAGCTACTAAAAATCCCTAAATATTACTTTATTATGAACAGATTCCCAAATAACATATGTTCTTCTCTGGGGGGCAAGCATCAGGGGAAATAAAGTCCTAACACCACAGCTGGACAGGTTACTTCAAAGCAGTCAGCTCAAGAGCTGCTTCAGTTCTTCTCTCTACTCTTGCGGTCATGAACTACGATATTACATACAGCCGATATCATGTGTGCATTGACAAAGCAACGTGAAAGTACAGAGAGGACAGGTGGAGGATGTGGCTGATGAGTAGCAGCGCTTGTATACCCTCTGCTACATTACCACATCCACACAGCAGTCTGTCTTGTCCATCCTTTCTGTATTTTCACTTCTCTCCATTACTACAGATGTTATTTTATGTATGTAAAATTGTAATCCACAATAGAAAGAGTAGTGGGGAGAGGTGGCTCTTTAGCTCACTGCTTTGAAGTAACCTGTCCAGCTGTGTTATTAGGACGGGTTTTGGGTGTGCTAATAGAGCAGTGGCCATTTTATTTCCCCTGACGCTTGTCCACTGGAGAAAACCAGCCATGATAAATAACATTTATTTGAGAATATGCTTACAATAAAGTAGTAATATATTAATTCCCAGAGAACCCCTTTATGTACACCAAAACCCAGCAAGTATGCAAAATAATTCCCGTATCAAACCAATCCAGCTTTACAGCCCATATTACAGTAGAAGCTGCGGTTGCTATTAGGTACATGGATGTCTTTTGGCACACAGCCTGAGACACTGCTCTGACCACATTTCCCCTCAGATCACTGTACAGGAGGATCATCAATATCATGAAACCAGACAACCCCTTTAATACTGCTAAACACAAACAATTTGGCTTAAAGTGGTTGCATAAGTTTAGTATGGCATCCAGTAATGTTGCTTGAGTAGGCTAGAAACCAGTCTGTCATGTATGCTCATGTACATTGAAGGCCATTCAAAAGCCAGGTCTCAGCCACATACCACATATGCTCTGACAGATGGCTTCAGTTTTTTTTGAGCTTAGGCTAAATGCACACGATCAGAATTGCGTGCGGATTTTCAGCGCAGATTTGCGCGTGGAAAATCCGCACCATAGGTCATGTACATTGTATCCTATGAGAATTTTAAATTCTCAATGCACACGATGCAGATTTCTTCCGCACGGATTTTGACCTGCGGTGCGGTTTTTAAAATCCGCAGCATGGCAATTTTTTTTTTTTTTCCTGACCGGAATTTCTTCATACACTTAGTAAAATCCGCACCAATTCATGTGGATTGACCGCACAGATTTGCCTGCGAACACCTGCAGATTTCAGTGCCGATTCTCCGCACATGAATCCTGAACGTGTGCATGTACCCTTTATGCTTCACAAATCAGATAAGGACATATACAAAGCAATCACCTGTCAGATGTCTGTATTCCCTACATTTGAGATTAATCTGAAGAAAGGCCATGTACGCCTTTGTATAACTCATTAAATTGCATAAATATTGGGCAAAAACAAAATCTAACTGGTGTTAAAATGTTTGCTTTGCTTGGCGTTTGCAGCCAGCATGTATATACAATTTCTACATAGCAGTTGCAGAACGCCTTCCTGTGATAAATTTGTCAGACTAGCAGTCTGATGGTTTGGTCTCTAGCTGCTCGGGATCCTCTACCGAGTGATCTTCTAATCTTATTTATGAAAAAAATAAAATAAAAGCTGAGTTTTCAACTTGTCATAAATCACCTTAAAATATCAAAAAAAAGAGGGTATGCTGTAAATTCTGTGTACCACCTTCAGCCACCTGGTATCCTGGAAGCCAACATACCCGACAGCACAGTTCCTGGCTATGTTCCTTTCCCTGCACCTCTCCTTCTCTCAGTAATAGAACGTATTCGCCCATCTGTGTGCAGGATGTATTTATTATATGCCCATATTACTTGGATGTGTCATAGCCAAACCATGGCTTTAAAAGGGGTTGTCTTTTTAAAAAAAATATTAATGACCTATCCTCAGGATACGTCATCAATATCAGATCGGTGAGGTGCTGACTCGTACGAGCACAGCCTTATCTTCACTGTTTACATGCTCGCAGGTGTAATTACAGCTCCGCTGTCCTTTTCATTTTGAGTAGGAAAGAGCTGACCCACTGAAGTGAATGGTTACAGTGGAGCTGTAATTACACCTGGTCGCCACTGCAATGTCAATGTTAAGCAAGTAAACAGTGAAGAGAAGGCAGTGCAGCTGATCGTCTGGGGTGCTGGAGTCGGCTCCCTGCTGGTATGCATGTGGAGTGGGGTTATCACTTGCTCCTCAGAACCAGTGTCCATCAGAATAAGAGGGAAGAGATCCTGTGTAAGCTGTAGAAAGTAAAATTAGTACAGAATAACACTGTGCTGATACACGAGAGCTAGTGAAGACAGCAGCATCCTAGACGCAGATCTCAAATCCAGTATGTATTACTGGAAGGGGAATGTTCACATGACATAAGTGACATGAAAAGCACAGTAACCACTAACATACGTAAAAATATTTCACAGATATCCATACCATATTTCAGTCAAGACAGTCCCACTAATCGAGGGTAGTCCCTGCTCACTTATTACTGTTATCACTGAAAACCCTTACTGACATTTTCCCTTCAAGACGACACATAATTTTCCCCTGTAATATCTGACCCTGTCAACAGGGTAGCGCAAAAGTAACCTAAAAGACAAGTAAAACAAATGCAAACAAAGAAGCAAGTATGTGCAGTAAATAAGCCACATCTTTTGTGTATAGTACCTGCCAAATAATTATAAGGACCTAGAATTAGAGCATTAGTCAGACAAAAGGACATTTCAATCCTTACCTGGTGGCATCTGCATTGGATTAAATCCTGGCCTCATAAATGGTGGTGGGGGGACACCTGGAGCAAACCCAGGGGGAGGTATGTTTATAGGCCCTGGGAATCCTGGAACATGCATTCCTTGAGGCAAAGGCATTCCTTGTAATGGTGGCAATGATGGTGGAATAGGTAACCCTTGCAGGGGAGGAACCCCTTGGGGTGGAGGCAAACCTTGTGGAGGTGGTAAACCTTGAATAGAAGGTAAAGTCACACTAGGTTGAAGACCTTGAACTGTAGGTAATGCTGAAAGGGGTGGGACAGATGGCAATGGCTGAGGACCTGGCTGATGATACAAGATTGAAAATAAAGATGCATAAGTACAACAAATAGAAACATTGGTGATTATATTAGCAGTGCAGCAAAAATATATAAGAACATGCAAGCCATTAACCAATCAGTAAAAGTTAGTCATTATAGGAAGTTAAAATACAGATGTCCCATTTGCTAACCTCCACGGATATTTAGGCATTTTTCACACAAGCAATATGGAATGTGTCATTCAGCGAAACAGATAGTTTTGCATGCAAGTTGAATCCATTTTCTCTGTGACTGCATTGGGTGTGTCCATTTTTCTTTCCAAATTCCATCTATCATCAGTTTTTCATGCAAGTGTAAGGCTACTTTCACACTTGCAGTAGCAGGTTCCGGCCTGCCGGATCCGTGCTAATGCTAGCCCACTATAATGGGGGCTGGCCAAAGGTCCGGCTGCAGCACGGCAAACAAGCCGAGAGGCGGCTGGACATAAACTGCAGCATGTCCTAGTAACCACTAGTGAAAAATGAACTGCACATACATGTGTTGGTCACTTTTGTTTTCACCAACACACTGACTTGAATGGACCAGTTGAACATGAAAAATGGATGACAGAATGTGCAGAGTTTTTTTCCTTAATGGACAAATGGTCAGTGAAAAACAATACTCATGTGCATATACCCACTGAACTGAATGGCTGAGTGCTCAGCCCAGATTGCTGTCCATTGTAAAAACAGACCACACCTGGATGGAAACATCAACTGTGTGAAATCAGCCTTAGACTATTTTCCCTACAGTAAACATGCCTACGCCTGTGTTACATTTACATACAACTGCTGCAATCAGATTCTTTCTAAAACACAACTTTCTTTGAAACACTTACCACTGCTGGCATTGGTTGCCGAATCGGGACAGACAGCAGAGAGATAGGTGGAGGTACAGATGGAATATTTTCAGCCTGTGCACTGTCAGTTGCCCCATTTTGAGATGTATCTTTACTCTCTGCCTTTTTAATAATGGGTTTCCAGTCTTAAGACCAAAAAAAGAAATAAAAATTAGCTAAAAATTTGAAATATAATCACATACATTTAGCGACAAATATGACAATTACCTGGACAAAGAGTATCATTGTCTAACATTCCTCCTTCACAAAGTGCCTCAAGATCCTCAGGTTTGACTTTACTCCATGGTATGTACGTGACCCCTATTTCAACATCCCAATACTGCTTAAACTCTGCTTTAATTCCTTTGTTCAATGCCCATGCAATCTAAAACACAAATTCAGCAAACCGTTAAGTTAAAACATGTATGCATGAATGTAACTAACAAATAATCATATCCACGAAGCAATAATCACATTTAAAGGCTCATGTACACAGCTGTAATTTCAGTCCGCATTAGATCTGCGTTTTTTGCGTATCTGATGCGGATTAGGGATCGACCGATATTGATTTTTTAGGGCTGATACCGATAATTTGTGAATTTTCAGGCCGATAGCCGATAATTTATACCGATATTCTGGGAATTTTCATTTTTGAGAAAAAAAAAATTTCCTACACAAATCTGCTGAAAATTAATGTTTATTGTTAACGTGTATTTTTATTTTTTTGTAAATCTTTTTCATTTATACTTAATATTTTTTTATTTTACTAACTATTAACCCCCTTAGGGACTAGAACCCTTGTCCTATTCACCCTGATAGATCTCTATCAGGGTGAATAGGAGATCACACTGTCCCTGCTGCTCTGTGCTCTGTGCACACAGCAGCAGGGAGCTGAACATGGCAGCCAGGGCTTCAATAGCGTCCTGGCTGCCATGGTAACCGATCGGAGCCCCAGGCTTACACAGCTGGGGCTCCGATCGGAGGAGCAGGGGAGAGGGGATCCTGTGGCCACTGCCACCAATGATTAATACTGGGTGGGGGGGCGCACTGCGCCACCAATGTTTTTACTATTGGGATGGGGGTGGGGGGCGCACTGCGCCACCAATGATTGATACTGGGGGGCTTGGGGGGGGGGTGCACTGCGCCACCAATGAAGATAAGTCTCTCATTCATATACAGGAGGCGGGAGCTGGCTGCAGAATCACATGGCCGGCTCCCGACCTATGAGCGTTAGCAGCGATCCGCGGCACCTAAGGGGTTAACTACCGCGGACCGCAGCTACTTGTCATAGAGGTCGGGAGCCGGCTATGTGATTCTGCAGCCAGCTCCCGCCTCCTGTATATAAATTAATGAAAGACTCATCTTCATTGGTGGCGCAGCGGCCACAGCCCCTCCCCTCCTCTTGTCTTCTCTCCTGTCATTGGCGGCAGCGGCAGCACAGGGGGAGGAGACACTGCTTCCTTCTCCCCTGTGCTGCCGAGGGAACACAGAGCGCTGAGAGCAGCGCGTTCTGTGTTCCCAATACGTTATCGGTATATCGGCAAAATAGATGCCGATAACGTTCAAAATCCTGAATATCGGCCGATAATTTCGGTAAAACCGATAATCAGTCGATCCCTAATGCGGATCTATTCATCTCAACGAGGCAGCAAAAGATGCAGACAGCATGTGTATTGTCTGCATCCATATGTCCATTCCACGGCACCGGGGGAAAAAAAAAATATAGAACTTGTCCGATTTGCGGTCAAGAATAGGACATTTCTGCAGGAATAATAAAAAAATAAAAATAAATAGCAGCATGCACTTGCCCAGGATACACGTTTTGCTGACTGCAAGACCCTTATGGCTGTGCGCATGAGCCGTTACTGCAGAACACTAACTACTGCAACACGTTCACAACTCAAAAATATTAAAGAGGTTCTGCAGTTTGTTTAAACTGATGATCTATCTTCTGGATAGATTATCAGCATCTGATCGGCGGGGGTCAGACACCCGGGACCCCAGCCGATCAGCTGTTTGAGAAGGCAGCGGCGCTCCAGGAGCGCCGCAGCCTTCTCACTGTTTACCGCCGGCCCAGTGACGTCACGACTAGTATCACTGGCCTGGGTGGGGCTAAGCTCCATTCAAGTGAACAGAGTTTAGCCGCGCCCAGGCCATTGATACTAGTCAAGACGTCACTGGGCCAGCGGTAAACAGTGAGAAGGCCACGGCGCTCCTGGAGCGCCGCTGCCTTCTCAAGCAGCTGTTTGGCGGGGGTCCCGGGTGTCGGACCCCCGCCGATCAGATGCTGATGATCTATCCAGAGGATAGATCATCAGTTTAAACAAGCTGCAGAACCCCTTTAAAGGGGTTGTCCCATCTTATTTCCATAGCAAGATGGGACAACCCCTTTAATTCCATGAATTATATTATTTTATTAGTTTATCACATAATAAACTTTATACCGTTTAAGACATTGAGTAGTGGGAATCCAGGCACGGAGTTCCACACAGATAGTAAAAACAGAGGGGCAAAACATATGCTAATGGCTGCAACCATGACCTTGTACGTGTTCTATACTTTCTCCAAATTTGCTACAATTTATATGCAGCTCTAAGGATAGTCAACACATTGAGAGGCAGAAACAGCGAACAAAGAGCAGCTGATCCTTTTTCCCATCTGGGTATCAGTGGGAGCGTTGGCACCCGACCCTGATATGCAGAAAAGGGGAACAATGTGTAGATGACCACTTTAACTGGAGACCTGTGGAAGTCTCAGTACCCAGACCACCGCAGTTTAAATTTCTTCAAACATTTAAGTATGAGAAAACATCTAAGTTTTATGAAATGACAGTGAATTATTTTATACATATCCATATTATTTGTGTGTATATAAAAACAGATAATTTTTTTCTTTGCACTGACATGAAAGTAGCCGCATACCTTAATCGCCTTTTGGTTAACTTTGAAACTTCCTCTGCTCAGTTTCTGTAAAGCACGATATGCATCCAACCTGTTTACCATAACAATGTAAGCGCAGCCTCGTGGTGGGATCATCTGCAGAGAAAATAAAAAAAATATAAATTCTGTTATTGCTGATAGTGTTCAAAACCCCACCTCAAGACTGGAATAGTCTTTCTGGGCATCAAGTAAAGCGAATTAGCTTCATGTATGGAAAAAGAAATAGAACATATCTGTGCTTACATTGATTGATTCAATAGGTCCGAATTCTTCCAAGAGGCTACCAACATCTTGCTGAGTAGTTCTTTTGTCCAGCTGTCCAACCCATAGTGTAGTACTACAAACTAAAGAGGGCAGAAAATGAGGGAAGAAAAGCACCGATACCTCAAACAACTAGGACAAGATATCCACAAATAGCTGCAGATAATTTAAACAGTAGTACTGACTGTACAGCAAGAAACTAACATTCCCTTAACCCCTTCTACCCCAGGCCAGTTTTCACCTTAAAGGGGTTCTTCAGTTGTTTTAAACAGATGCTCTATCCTCTGGATAGTAAAAGCCAAACAAGTGGAATGTTTATATCAAAAGGTATCATTTATTATAAAATATAAATAATGGAGAGCAACAGGATGTAATACAGTACACGGAGAAGCACAGGGTAAGTAGATTCAAAGGAACCGTTGAGGTGAAACGCGCGTCGAGGTCTCGCGCCCAGGGCCGGTCATTCATCTTGCCACCATGTCTTCAGGTACGTCCTGTACTTAGCGCGGTCCCATGCTACGTGCGGGGTACCCCTGTATGGATCCACGCTGGGTCCCTTGCACTTAGGCGCACGTTAGTTATGGTTTAATTTCAGCCTAGTGATTTTGTATTTATCATATTACTGTTTTTGGCTGATTGTGATATCTACATCATACCGCGTATGTTAGCTACGACTCTGGGGTTACTATATTTGGTCTGTGGTACTTGTGTACCATACCCTTATTGGGGAGACCATACATGTGATATTCATCTGGTTTCCCAGAGTCTTAGCTTTTGCTTTATTGGTCGTACCTATTTTGTGCTACGGTGGTTCCTTTGAATCTACTTACCCTGTGCTTCTCCGTGTACTGTATTACATCCTGTTGCTCTCCATTATTTATATTTTATAATAAATGATACCTTTTGATATAAACATTCCACTTGTTTGGCTTTTAGTTTACTCTGGATGTGGTACAAGTGGTCATTATAGCTGTCTAAGTTGACAGAGCTGCCTTTTTGTAGGTTAATACTATCCTCTGGATAGATCATGAGCATCTGATCGCCAGGGGTCCAGAGGATAGAGATCATCAGTTTAAAAAAACTGCAGAACCCCTTTAAAGGGAACCTGTCACCTGGAAAATACAATTTACACTAATCACAGTACCTTAAAGTATCTCTCATAGTGTGCCGAAAGATGTATTCATATCTTCTTTCTGCGTTGTGCGGTCTCATAAAATCGACTTATAAAACTGTTTGGCACCTTTTTGAAGTCGTGCTGAAGTCACGGGGGCAGCGGCCTCCTTGACTCAACCGTCGGATAAGACCGCCCCCATGCCGCTCCTCCGCATA
The DNA here is from genome assembly GCF_905171765.1 of Bufo bufo. Lineage (NCBI taxonomy): Eukaryota > Metazoa > Chordata > Amphibia > Anura > Bufonidae > Bufo > Bufo bufo. The sequence continues at coordinate 47,350,085 of NC_053391.1, forward strand.
TTGATGGACATTTTTTCCTGTAGCGTGCCACAGCATGATCCCGGCTACGGCTCCCTCCCTCCCTGGCATCTTCTTGTTCACTGCGCCTGCGCCGTTCCTATACAGCGCGCGCTCATCGCTTCTCCCCTGCGGCGTGAGCGCGATCACTGTCTGCTTGCACTACAGCGCAAGCGCAGTGAACATGCAGATGCCAGGGAGGGAGGGAGCCGTAGCCGGGATCGCGCTGCGGCAGAACGCGCATGCGCGAGAAGAGCGCGGTCACGGCTACAGGGAAAAATGACCATCAATATGCGGAGGAGCGGCATAGGGGCGGGCTTATCCGACGGTTGAGTCAGAGGCCGCTGCCCCCGTGACTTCAGCACGACTTCAAAAAGGTGCCAAACACAGTTTTATAAGTCGATTATATGAGACAGCACAAGGCAGAAAGAAGATATGAATACATCTTTGGGCACACTATGAGAGATACTTTAAGGTACTGTGATTAGTGTAAATTGTCTTTTCCAGGTGACAGGTTCCCTTTAAAAGGACCAAGCCATTTTTGACAAATGCTTGCCGCGTGTAAGCGGTGACAGACAGAGCAGACTCCCTCTGTCTCCCCACAAATGCGATCACGGGGTGCCAATGTGTGAATAAACAGGCTGTTATTTATGCCGAAAAAGGAAAAGCCACAATATGTATATGTAAAAACTCAGTGGCTGTATTGCTTTTTATTCACATCTCCCACCCAGAAAGAGTTAATAAAAGCTAATCACAAAGTTGTGTACCCCAAAATGGCAGCATTAAAAACTAAAACTTGCCCCACAAAAATAAAATAAAAACAAGCTCTCATACAGCTACATAGATGGAAAAATAAAAATGTTATAGCTCTTGGAAGGTGACGATAAATAGGGGAAGAAAAACGCTTTGTCAGTAAGGCCCAAAACAGGCGGGTCACTAAGGGGTTAAAGGGATTTTACTACACAAATCAGAAACTCACCACTAACTGCCTCAGATTTAATAGAGGGAAGTCCCTTCATTCTACGCTCCCGTTCCTTTTCACGGTCACGCTTTTCTTGGGAACGCGATTTTGGGGAGTGGCGGCGTCTGTCACGAGATCGAGAACGCGAGCGTCTATGTCTAGAACGGCGTGAACGTGAACCGGACCTGGAACGCCTCCTTTTTGGTGATCTAGAGAGAGAGAGAGAGAAAAAAAAGATACATATGCTTATTACACTTTGGACACTACTCAACAATTCTATAGCACTGAAAGTCAACAAAAATTTACATGTACGGCGCTAGAGCAATGTGGGAACATGGAGCCCGCTTGCACGTGCAGAGGGCGTCATGGCCGGCAAGTCTCTGCTGTTTGAAACAGCAGAGACCTGCAGCTAATTACCATGACCGGCAATAATACCGATCGCGGTAATTAAAGGATTTAGATGTCGTGATCAAGTGAGATCACGGGATCTAAATGCACAAAAACCCAGAAGCTCTCGCTTCCGACCGACACCCCCTGCGGCCAATGAGGGCATCGTTAGTTGCGCTGAATTTGAGCCTCGCTAACGAGGCTGATAGTGTTCATGCTGCAATTCTTAGTTTGGCCACCAGATGGCAGGCCAGGATAAGAAATGAGAAGTTTTCAGTCCAAAGCCCATTTTAAAAATCCCTGATAGTACAAAATAAAAAATAAACAATTTATAGGCTCATATATAAGCTTCAAAATCATCACAAAAAACTTAAAAAAACAAATCTTAAAAAAAAATATATATATATAAAAAAAAAAGTTTAAACCACCCCGCTTTCCGTATAATTAAAAAATACATAATAAATTTAAACATCATGGGTATCACTGCGACCGAAAACGCCCATACTATTAAAAGTATATATATAAAAAAAAAAATTCCAATACGGCGAATGGCGTAACCGAAAAAAAGGGTTAAAAATTGGCGATTTGCCATTTTTTCATTTTTTTACACAAGTACCAAACCAGAGTTCGGGAAATGTTTTTTTACAGTACAAATTCATTTATGAAGTTATTACCCGTGAGACTTCGAGAAGCAATAACTTCGGCTTATCAGAGCCAATACATTCTAATACTTTATGGAGCTCCTGCTCCGTACAGTATTGGAACGAAGTTTTATGCGAATCGACTTAGTTTCATCCGAAGTAGATTCGCTCATCCATAATTATAGCGCTGATCTCGGTGGTTTTAGAGGCAGGTACTAGTGATACTTTACTGGAGTGATTGAAGGACCTAATAAATTCCCCCCCACCCCAACATGTATTAAATATATATTGTAAATTCTAATCAAGTATACCTTGATGCAGACTTCTGACGATCTGTCATATGTCGTTTGGATTCTTGGACACTTGGTTCTTCTACATCCATAGGAACATCCTAAGGAGAGTGGGAAAAAAAAAATCTTGAGAACTATTATCAGGTAGACTTAAGGCTCATGCACACGAACGTGTGGCGCGCATTGCGCACCGCAAATTGCTCCCAATGCACGGGCACCGACCGTTTAGTCTGCGTTGACAGACGCAGACCGATTCAACTTGAACCGCACCGCAAAAATAGAGCAGGTTCTTTTTTTTTCTGTGCGGAGGCACGGACCGAAATGCCACGGAAGCGCTCCGTAGTGCTTCCGTGGCCTTCCGCTCCATATCTTCCGGATTGTGGTCAAGTATTGCGGGCCACTCTATGGACAAGGCCAGCACATGTTTGTGTGCATGAGCTCTTAAATGCATATTCTCTCAGTTAAAAACCAAACTAAATTTTCTTTTAAATAGATCAGTTTAGGTGCCCTTACTATATGAAATTTGTACTCAAAACGCTCGAAAAGCTGAGCAGAGGAGATGAAAGCAAAAGTGTGTTCGCAGCAGCATCTCTGCACCATTGTTTTTTTAATCAAAATATTAGCATGTGACTGAAAGGTGGCCACCAACAGACCACATACATCTTCCCACAGCTAAATCAGAGACCAGCAGAGTGAACACTGGCTTCTGCATGCAGAGACCAAAGTCTGGGAATGAGATCGGTAATGAGATGCTGGTGTACCAAAACAAAAACTGGAAAAGACTTTAGTAGTTGCCATATTTTTCAGACTAAGACTCAATTTAGTCAGTGGAGACCTGTTTTTTTTAATATTGTCATGTGAATGTAGCCTTAGGGCCAGCACCATTAGGTTTTTGGAGAATAAGGCCCGTCGGCAGAACTAGAAAATAAATATTTTCCACTTAAATTTTAGTAGTTTAATGAAGTGGAGGGGTCAATGGCACTAAATTTAATAGTGCCCCAATGCATTCTCAGTGGAGGCGGATCCACTGAGAATGCATCCGCCTGCCAGTGCTCAGCCTCCGCTCCGCTCAGTGAGCGGACACCTGAACGCTGCTTGCAGCATTCGGGTGTCCGCCTGGCCGTGCGGAGGCGAGCGGATCCGTCCAGACTTACAATGTAAGTCAATGGGGACGGATCCGCTTGAAGATGACACCATATGGCTCAATCTTCAAGCGGATCCGTTCCCCATTGACTTACAATGTAAAGTCTGAACGGATCCGCTCAGGCTACTTTCAGACTTAGAAAATTTTCTACGTTTTAATGCAGACGGATCCGTTCTGAACGGATGCGAACGTCTGCATTATCGGAGCGGATCCGTCTGATGAAACATCAGACGGATCCGCTCCGAACGCTAGTGTGAAAGTAGCCTTAGCATGTTTTTTCTTGCTATAAAAGTGTCTTGTAGCCCAAAAAAACAAGGTATTTAACATAATTGCATTGAAACAATACTAGTGATTAAATGTACCGGTTGAGACTCTTTCGCCATCTGTTCATCATTCTGTTGTGCTGAAAAAGAAGCTGGGAGAAATGGCTGAGGTGATGCCTGGGAAACTACAGGTGGAACCATGGTAGGGTAAGTCTGAGGTGGAAACATTCCAAATCCAAGCATTTGTCCAGTTGGTGGGACGGGATTCTAAAAGCAAAATAAAATAAGCCAAGCTAAAGTGAAAGACAAAATCAGCCCCATAGTTAAAGGACAGTTAATAGGTTTATATAAACATACTTGACTAAGTAGAGGCTCCTGGGGCATACCAATCATCCGTGGCTGAACTGCTTGAAACTGATCCATGTTTGGCATTTGCAAAAATGGAGGGGGCTGCATAGCCTCTCCAGGGAACTGGCTGCAATGCAATAAAAAAAAAAACATAAAAAAAAAAAAAAACACTGCAATTTATACCTTCACTACAGCTTATGCTTATAGTACAAAAGTCCCAGGATAATACGGGCAAGTAACCACATTATTCAGGAGCGCATGACCTGAAGACAATTCAGTTTCTAAAGCCAAGAACTACACTTTACACTGACAATTGTTTCCCTTCAGTCATTCAGTAGATATAGGTCATATTTCATAAATGTACTCACAAAGGTGGCTGAGGAGGTGAAGCAGAGGGGCTTGAAGCCTCCTTCTTTGTCTCATCAGCTGCTTCAGGCTCATCATCGTAATCAAATCTGTCAAGTAACTACAAAGGAAACTTATGAATATACGGATTGCAGCAGAATGTCAGTTCTGGTGTAAAGATACTTCAAAGAAGAGTCACCTTGTCAAAAGCAGTTTTCCTCTCAGACTGATGTGACATTGGATTCATTTGAGGAGCAGTAGTTGGTACCTGAGCATAAACATTTTCATCTACAACTGGAGACTGTGGTTTTGGGGGCTGCTGGAAAGTCTGTAGAATCTGCTGAAGCTATGGAGAGATGCAAGTCAGTAAAAATTTGAACACAGTGAAAAAATGTCTAAAATGGCATAACCAATTAAAGGGGTATTCCCACCACATACAATGGGGGAATATCACTGGGACCCGCACCTACAAGGAGAACGGAGCAGGGAGAGCTGTGGCTTGAGCACCCCAGGTTTCCCGGGGTCCATCCACCACCAAGCACTGCTCCCATACAAGTGAATTAGAGTGCACGCGCAGCCCCTGCTCCCATTCATTTCTCTGGGGCAGACGGAAATAACCAAGCCAGCGCTCAGCTATTTTCAGCGGCCCCATTGAAATGAATGGAGGGCAGCTGCGCATGCGCAGTGTGCCCTCCATTCATTTCCCTGCTCTGTTCTCGTATGTGCGGGTCCCAGAGGTGGGACCTGCACCCATCTTACAATGGGGGAATATCCTATTGATATGCCCCCATTGTATGTGATGGTACCACCCCTTAAGGGTACATGCACACGTTAAGGATTCATGCGCGGATAATCCGCACTGAAATCCGCAGGCAAATCTGTGCAGTCAATCCGTATCAATTGGTACGGATTTGCGTGCGGATTTTACTAAGTGAATGAAGAAAATCCGGTCAGGAAAAATAAAATAAAGGTCAAAATCTGCGTGTAAAAAATGTGCATCGTGTGCATTGCGAATTTCTAATTCTCATAGAATACAAATGTACATGACCTACGGTGCGGATTTTCCGCACGCAACCCTGATCGTGTGCATATAGCCTTAAATGGAGTAAATGTATAACTAAGCTCAGACTAACAGCCTTAGGGCTTTTTCACATGCTGAATTTTGTGTGCAGATTTCCCACCGTGTGGAATCAGTCTCCCAGTATTGTAATGGGAATCTGCCCCACAATTTATTTCGCTGCAGATTACCCAATCATGTTTCCCAGTGACATGGTACAATCTTGGTGTGATTTTAGCGCAGAAACTGCACTGGTGTCTACATGCAGATTAGCACCAATTGATGAGCCCATGAATTTATGCACACAGGTCTTGCCCATCAATGCTCGTATCGTGGACAGCAAACAGCGGGTCCGCAATATACGGTGCTGGCCGCTTGTGCACCGCATCACGGATGCGGACCCATTTACTTGAATGGGTCCGCAATCCGGAAGGTGCAGTGCCGAACGGAGGCACGGAACCCCACAGAAGCACTACAGAATGCTTCCGTGGGGTTCCTCTCCATGCCTCCAAACAGCAAAAAAAAATAGAACATTCTATTTTTTTGCAGTGCGGACGGATCACGGACTTATTCAAGTTGAATTGAGTCTGGATCAGTCTGCAGAATCTGCCTGGATGCTGCCTGTGCATTGGAGACCGCAAATTGCGGTCCCCAGTGCACAGAACGGCAAAGTAATGGCTGTGTGCATGAGGCGTAAATCTGAGGGTGGATACACTGCAAAACAGTGGCAGAAAATGCACAAGTGGCAGAAAATACAAGTCAGATTTTATAAAACATATGTTACTATATGAAATTTCGCTTAACCCTTAAGATACCAGAGATTTCTCAGTTTTACACGTTTTGTTCCCACAGCGTTCTGTTTGCAGCAAAACTGACCCTCGCCCTTCATTCTCTGGGTTAGTACAATTACAACGATACCACATATGTATAGGATATTTATGTAAATAGTGTAAAAAAAAAAAAATATATATATATATATATATATATATATATATATATATATATATATATATATATATATATATATATATATATATATATCGAGAAAGTTTTTTTCAATTTTCTTTTTTTATATCACCATATTCTGACCCCCATAAGCCCCATGAGCAGGTGCCATGTTTGCCCATCGTTCCAGTGCCATACATGTACGGTGCTGGTAGCGAAGTGGTTAAAGGGTTTTTCAAGATAAAAATAAAATAAAAATGATCATATGAGTGTGGGACAATAGCCCTGCGGGCGGCCCGACGTGCACAGCATCATTGTAATCTATGATGCAGTGTACTCCTGTGTGCACAATCAATGCAGCTCCGGGACATATGGCCCACTCAGACTGTATGTCTCGGAGGGCATACAGTCGTGTGCATGAGCCCTTAACCTGTAGTGATGACATGTCCATCATTCATATAACATCATCCATGCAGGACCAGAGCAGCAATGCATTTAAAATGTGATTACGTTTTTTAGATTCTTATTTCAGGCAGTTGAGCCAATTTAAACAAAAGGATCTTGGAAACCTTTTGCCAGCTAGATAATAAGTTATGTGGCCTAGTATCATCCTGCTAATAAAAGGAGAAAAAAAGGTCATCATACAAAAGAGCTGTGGAGGAGAGGGTTACCTGTTGCCCTTGGCTACTTTGAAACAACTGAGCTACAGCAGCAAATGCATCTGGATTGGGTAACTGAGGAACAGACACAGCAGGTACAGAGCTAGGGGCCTCTTCTGGAGGATCTGAAGGCAATGTTGGAGGAGGGGGAGAAGCGCCTGCAAAAAATGATAAACCTTTGTTTAATCTGCATCATACAGCATTGGGTGATTTAAAAGTGTGTTCCAGAGGTAAATAAAAACTCAACAAAACCATCAATACTTGCCCATTTTCTTCCAGGTTTCTGCCTGCGCTGTGCTCCCCGCAGTTTATTTCCTGGCTGTACTATTGATGTTCCATACACAAAGGTCACTGCAGTCCCCAATTACTAGCCTCAGCAGTATGTCCTGTATGCTGCTGAGGCCAGTGATTGGCTGCTGTGGAAACCATTTTTTTTACGGATGCCTTTCTGAGAAACGGATGTTAAAAACGTTCCTGTTCAATTGTACTGAGGCTGTCAGTCCGTGAAAACTGACAAAATAGTACACGTTTTATTTATTTTTTTACGTCTGTTCAGGGGACATAAAAAAATAGTGTGTAAATAACCCAATAGACTACAATTGTTTAACGCCTTAAGGACACAGCCTTATTTCACCTTAAGGACCAGGCCATTTTTTGCAAATCTGACCAATGTCACTTTAAGTGGTGATAACTTTAAAACGCTTTGACTTATCCAGGCCATTCTGAGACTGTTATTTCGTCACATATTGTACTTCATAACACTGGTAAAATAAAGTAAAAAAAAAATCATTTTTATTTATAAAAATAATTTTTTTAAAAATTGCAAATTTCCAAGTTTAAAATTCTCTACTTCTATAATACATAGTAATACCTCCAAAAAGTTATTACTTTACATTCCCCATATGTCTACTTCATGTTTGGATCATTTTGGGAATGACATTTTATTTTTTGGAGATGTTACAAGGCTTAGAAGTTTAGAAGCAAATCTTGAAATTTTTCATAAATTTTCAAAAGCTCAATTTTTAGGGACCAGTTCAGGTCTGAAGTCACTTTGCGAGGCTAACATAATAGAAACCACCCAAAAATGACCCCATTCTAGAAACTACACCCCTCAAGGTATTCAAAACTGATTTTACAAACTTTGTTAACCCTTTAGGTGTTCCACAAGGATTAATGGAAAATAGATACAATTTCAAAATTTCACTTTTTTAAAAAAAAAATTCAGTTACAAAGCAAGGGTTAACAGCCAAACCAAACTCAAAATTTATGGCTCTGATTCTGTACTTTACAGAAACACCCCATATGTGGTCTTAAACTACTGTACGGTCACACGGCAGGGCGCAGAAGGAAAGGAATGCCATACGGTTTTTGAAAGGCAGATTTTGCTGGACTGTTTTTTTTGACACCATGTCCCATTTGAAGCCCCCCTGATGCAACCCTAGAGTAGAAACTCCATAAAAGTGACCCCATCTAAGAAACTACACCCCTCAACGTATTCAAAACTGATTTTTCAAATGTCGTTAACCCTTTAGGTGTTCCACAAGAGTTAGTCAAATGTAGAAGTAATTTCAGAATTTCAATTTTTTGGCAAATTTTCCATTATAATCCATTTTTTTCCAGTAACAAAGCAAGGGTTAACAGCCAAAACAAAACTCAATATTTATGGCCCTGATTCTGTAGTTTACAGAAACACCCCATATGTTGTCGTAAACCGCTGTACGGGCACACGGCAGGGCGCAGAAGGAAAGGAATGCCATACGGTTTTTGGAAGGCAGGTTTTGCTGGACTGTTTTTTTTGACACCATGTCCCAATTGAAGCCCCCCTGTAGCACCTCTAGAGTAGAAACTCCAAAAAAGTGACCCCATTTTAGAAACTACGGGATAGGGTGGAAGCTTTGTTGGTACTAGTTTAGGGTACATATGATTTTTGGTTGCTCTATATTACACTTTTTGTGAGGCACGATAACAAGAAATAGCTGTTTTGGCACCGTTTTTATTTTTTATTTACAACATTCATCTGACAGGTTAGATCATGTGGTATTTTTATAGACCAGGTTGTCATGGACGCGGCGATACCTAATATGTATACTTTTTTTATTTATGTACGTTTTACACAACGATTTCATTTTTGAAGCAAAAAAAAAAAATCATGTTTTAATGTTTCCATAGTCTGAGCGCCATAGTTTTTTCAGTTTTTGGGCAATTACCTTGGGTAGGGTATGATTTTTGCGGGATGAGATGGTTTTATTGGCACTATTTTGGGGTGCGTGTGGCTTTTTGATCGCTTGCTATTACACATTTTGTGATGTAAGGTGACAAAAAATGGTTTATTGCGCACAGTTTTTATTTAAAAAAGTTTACGGTGTTAATCTGAGGGGTTAGGTCATGTGATATATTTATAGAGCCGGTCGATACGGACGCGGCGATACCTAATATGTATACATTTTTTTTATTTATGTAAGTTTTACACAACAGCTTTTTTAAAACAAAAAAAAATGGTGTTTTAGTGTCTCCATATTCTGAGCCATAGTTTTTTTTATTTTTCGGGCGATTGTCTCAGGTAGGGGCTCATTTTTTGCGGTATGAGGTGACGGTTAGATTGGTACTATTTTAGTGGGCAAACGCTTTTTTGATCGCTTGCTGTTGTACTTTTTGTGATGTAAGGTGACAAAAAAAATGGTTTATTTAGCACAGTTTTATTTTATATTTTTTACTGTGTTCATCTGAGGGGTTAGGTCATGTGATATGTTTATAGAGCCGGTCGATACGGACGCGGCGATACCTAATATGTATACTTTATTTGCTAGTTTATTAGAGCTAGTCATGTATACCTGAGTTAGTCGGTCAATTATTGCTAGATCTGTAATTACCTTATAATAACAGCTTTCATTAATGTCTCCTGTCCCTTTCCACTGCTCCCTTAAAAGACCGTTGCTATGGCTCATCTGTCTCCGGCTAAAAAGACAGACGGGCGGTCCTTCACACTGCACGCCTGCATTAGGCTTCAGAGTGAGGAGGCGTGTCTCTCAGTAATCCAATCTGATTGGCTGGCAGGAAGCTGCTGGCTACAGCAAGTTTGTATGTGAACTGAGGGAATGCAGTTTTGGCCTCAGAGAACTGGCAGAGGAGCCATCTTGAGAAGATCCTCACAATGTAGGATTTAAAACAGCCGTAACTAAGGGGAAAACTCAAGGAAAACAGCGGTAAGGGAAGAAACTAAAGATTGCTTTATGCATAATGCTGCTGCAGCAGTAACATATGCTAAAATTCATTTTTTGATGAAAATATGACAGTTACCCTTTAACATCCTTTCATTTTCTCAATAATTGCCCATCCACCTGAGCAACCACCACCCACATTTCTGGCAGTGAAAGGGTTAAACTAAACATAGTACTTATTAAATACAAACAATAAAAGTCACTTCAGTTCCATATTTCTGCCTGCACACGAGAAGGGCACACGGTTTTACGGTGAACTGCCTGTATTGGACAGGTAGAGCACATGGTTTCAATGCTGCGGTCGTGTACGTGCAGTCTAAGGGTACTTTCACACTTGCGTTAAACATTTCCGGTATTGAGTTCCGCCCTAGAGGCTCAATACATGCTGCGGTATTTTTCCGGCCAGAATTCTGGAGCACTTGCCTGGATGCCTGATCCAGCATTAGTTTACATTGAAATGTATCAATGCCGGATCCAGTATCAAGTGTTCCGGTAAAACGGATCCAGTATCAAGTGTTCCGGTAAAACGGATCCGGTTTCAAGGTCTGCACACGTGCAGACCTTTAAAAATGTGAAAAATAATAAATACCGGATCCGTATTTTGACACCGGAAAAACAGATCCGGTATTGCAATGCATTCGTCAGACTGATCAGGATCCTGATCAGTCTGCAAATGCCATGCATTTGCATACAGTTTTCCTGATCAGGCAGGCAGTTCAGGCTGCCTACCGTAATCAAAACAACGCAATGGTGAAAGTACCCTAAAGCCAGTGACCTACTAAATACTCTTAATATGGCACAGAGATCCTACCTTCTTCATTAGCAGAACTATCAGCCAATAATTCTGCAGGTGTAGCATCCGCTGCCATATCCAGTAATGGTTGAATGATCTCAATTTTAAATACTCCATTTTTTTGCCACAAGTTTAATACCCGAACAATCTTACTCTAAAAAAAAAAAAGAAGTGGGAGAAAAAGGTTTCTAAAAGAAATACAGGTAACATGTCAAGCCAATCTTTAACTAGGACAGAATCTAGGGATAAAAAAAATCTTATGGGGCAATTACAGATGAAAAGTCCAGAAGGCCTCAATGTAAAAGCATTGAACATTTCCAATTACAAAAAAGGAAGAAAAGTTATAGAACATTTAAGGGGCTCTTTAACAAATGACAGTCTACATGAAAGCCAATACCAAACCATCTCTGGATTTTCCAGAGACATTAAGATGTTTGTGCACTACCTTATCTTCTGTTGGACAGAGATACAAACACTGGAAAGTTGCTGTTAGGTTCTTGATGAATCTTGGACCAAATACATCTTTGTCAAATCCAAACTGATGGCGAGACTGCCGAACAATTGAGTCAATGACATATAACCCTGGCACTTTATATTCCGGTTTACACTAGAGTAAAAATAATAAATATAAATAAATATATATACATACATACACTGGAGAGAAAGTAAAAATAAATAAATATATATATATATATATATATATATATATATATATATATATATATATATATATACATATATACACACACACATACAAGGTGGGAAAGAGAAATCATAAACACCTGTCACCACAATGAAGAACATGCATTTCCCGCTTTAAAGTAGGAAGCACTGAGATCAGATAGATAAATGTTACTCCTAGTGCAATGCGTGGGTGTAGTAGGGGCACGCGACACGGATTCAAGAGTACAAGAGTGCACCCTAGTCCTGCAATACACCCAGGCCTGTATCACGTATCAGTTTGTACTGGCTCAATTCTTCTAGCGATTTGATACGTAGAAGCAAAACACATGTGGATTTGCTGTGGATTTTATGCTGTGCATCACAAAGGGTGAAACTTTGAGAAATCCACAGTATAAGATGATGTTCAGTTGATTTAAAATCCCCACTCCATGTTCATTTTTGTGATGACTATTTAGTTTTTTATTTTTGCGTATTTTCCACAAGCAATTCCACAGTATATACCCTCCTGTATCCCAAGCCATTCACCTCGGTGGTGCTGCGGCTTAGGCTACTTTCACACTAGCGTTCGGGGCTCCGCTTGTGAGTTCCGTTTGAAGGCTCTCACAAGCGGCCCCGAACTGATCCGTCCAGTCCTAATGCATTCTGAGTGGACGCGGATCCGCTCAGAATGCATCAGTCTGGCACCGTTTGTCCTCCGCTCAGCAGGCGGACACCTGAACGCAGCTTGCAGCGTTCGGGTGTCCGCCTGGCCGTGCGGAGGCAAACGGATCCGTCCAGACTTACAATGTAAGTCAATGGGGACGGATCCGTTTGAAGTTGACACTATCTGGCTCAATTTTCAAACGGATCCGTCCCCCATTGACTTTCAATGTAAAGTCAAAACGGATCCGTTTGCATTATCATGAAAAAAAAAAAAAAAAAAAAAAAATTTTTTATTTTTTGTTCATGCTAATGCAAACGGATCCGTTCTGAACGGATCTAAGCGTTTGCATTATAGGTGCGGATCCGTCTGTGCAGATACCAGACGGATCCGCACCCAACGCAGGTGTGAAAGTAGCCTTAATCTGGCATACATTTCTTTTTTTTGCTCTCCCTTCTCCGTGTTAAAGAAGAAACAAGAAGGGGGACGAGGTCGTACTTGGCAGATTAAAGACTGGAGAGTAGGTAAAGTAAATGGGGACTAAACTATACATAAAGTAGTTTACAGTGGGAGAAGTTTTCCTGGGGGGGGGGACACATCCACATGAGAAGTTTTTTATGCAGTTTGACCCAAAGCCAGGGGCAGAATCACAAGAAACGGGAAATAAAGGACTTCTATTTCTCACTGGATTCATTTCTGGCTACAAAAGAAAGACTGCAACTAAAACACTGGTTACAAGTGAGCTAATCAGTAGTAGAGTAGTACTTTAATATGTACACAATTATACTATTACTGTCAGCATGTAGTTGTACCCTTTTTGTCGCCCGACACATGTCACCCTAGCCTAAAACGCACTTTTTCAGAGTAAAAAGCTTAAGGCAATGTCAGACAATAAGTAAATAAAATCTTTCACCTTTTTAATGAACTTTTCTACAATCTGGACCACGTGTTTGTAAAGCTGTTGAGAAAAAATTTGCAAAATAAGAACATATTCAAGAGTACTGTATTTTAGAGAGTATACATACTGCTGCAGCACAGAAATGTGTCACAAGACCTCGGGCATACATCAAAGTGGTTGTCTGGTTTTCTCAGTGATGGTCCTACCCACAGGGCAGGTCATCAATATCAGATGGGCAGGGGTCTGACTCCTGGAATCTCTGCCAATCAGATGTTTTAAAGGGAATATGTTGGAAAATGACCTATTGTTTAAATCATGTTTTTATGTTTAACATTTTTAAAGAATTTTTTATTTTTAATTTTCCATGTCACAAGCTAAACCTGCTTATCTGTCATTCTAATCCTGCCTGTAATGATATCACCTCTGTGTATAGATAAGACAGGATCCTCAATTCAAAATAGGTGATTATCACAGTTTATCTAGTCTTTCCTTGTACATTGACTTCTGCACAGGTCACAGAGCATGCCTAGAAGACAACGAGGTCCCTCCTGACAATTGTGTCTATGGCCCATGGGGCTGCCGTAAAGCAATTCTTTTTAGTGCTGTGTAAATGCTGTCAAGAACAGCTCAGAAAATCAAATCAGATTAGAAAAGGGATGTGTGCTGCTATCTGGTTTTAACTGGCAATCATGCAAGCACTGCGGTCTCTTCAAACTGATTGGCAGGGTGCTGGGAGTCTGACACCACTGATATGATATTGATGACCTGCCTGTGTAAAGGTCATGAATGTGAGAAAACTGGAAAATGCCTTTCAGGTCTCACGTATGTATCTGTATTTCAGTCTGCAAAATACAGATACCTTCAGTATGCGCTCCCCATTTCTCTCACTCCTATCAATGGTAATGAGCATAGCATCAGCAGTAGTATTTTTCTATAGCGAGCATGGCACTCATGTATTTTGTTTTTTTGTGTTTGCAGAGTCTGCTGTCCCAGTGTGTTTTAGCATATACACAAACACTAAATGGTGATAACTGAGGGTGTTTATTGCAAAGTCGGAAACCAGGGTTTCACATGAGAGCTCCTGCACTAAGCAGAATGCCAGTCCGGTATCTCAAGGACGTGTGGATGAAGCCCAACTCTGAGGTGTTCATCACTGTGGTTGTGCACGGCAGAACTCCGATAGCTACAAGAATGAATGTAAACCACGGGACACACTGATCATTGCCAACGTTTCAGGCCTGGATTCTGACTGCTGGGATAATGATACACATGTGCAGACACATCAAAAGTAAATAGTAATTTGATGCATTTTCCCCCTTTCCCAAGTGTTCCAATTGTATTAAAACTAAGGGCACCAAACCAACAGTCAAAACTGAAGACTGAAGTGGCCATCCTGTTGATTTTTTTTTTTTGTCACTCATCTCCACAGATCCCCCGTGGCCACCTTGCTTTCTGGTCCCTCTTGATACAAGAGAAATCCCCACTTTCCAATCACTGGCTGCAGCGGTTCACTGCTATGGCCAGTAATTGACCGAGACCAGAGAAGACCCAGGGATTTGTGGGGAAATCAAGTACCTTGTGTTTATGCCACTCTGAACTTTTTATTTAAAAAAAAAAAAAAGAAAAAAAAAGCTCGACAACTATTCAGGGTTGTACAAGCTACTATGGAAACTGACCCTGTTCGAAAGGCTGGGTGACCTCCTTTAAGCAATAATCCATCTACAGGTATTACTCTACTTACCTTGATGGCTTTAATTGCTGCTTTAGTTATAAGAATCATTTTTGCTCGAGAAATTGGAGGCTTCATATCCATGAGCGCAAAAAGCTGGGAAGAAAAACATTAAAAGTTATCTCAAAAAGTCCTCAATGATGTTATTAGCTTCATTCATTTAGGCCAATTCCTTTAAGACTCCTTCACACAAATTTTCTCTGGCAATTTTTGCTCAAAGATCTGAACTACTCATGCAAGTATTTTTATCTTCTAAGTGTTTTTTTTTTTTTTAATTGCTAAACTGTGAACAATGTTTTTCCTTCCACATTCTTCCCTATAGAGATGTCAAAATGCCAGAAAAAGAGCTTTAGGCTAAGTTTACACGGGCGTTGCCGGAAACATGCACGATTTTTCCACGCGAGTGCAAAGCGGTTAAATGCGTTTTGCTTGCGTGTGAGAAAAATCGGCATGTTTGGTACCCAGACTTCTTCACAGAAGTTCGGGTTTGGGTTCAGTATTCTGTAAATTTTATTATTTTCCCTTATAACATGCTTATAAGGGAAAATAGCATTCTTTAATACAGAATGCTTAGATGGTCAAAAGTTAACTCCTCCAATTGATCGCATAGCTGCCGGTCTCCTGTTCTTTCTTCAGGACCTGACAAAGGACCTGTGGTGACGTCACTGTGCTCCTCACATGGTCAATTACCATGTTGATGGATCATGTGATGAGCACAGTGATGTCACCACAGGTCCTTTGACAGGTCCTGAAAAAAGAACAGGAAACCGGTAGCTACGCGATTAATTGGAGGAGGGGAGTTAATTATTATTTTTTTTAACCCTCAATTGACCACCTACTAAGCATTCTGTATTCAAGAATGCTATTATTTTCCCTTATAACCATGTTATAAGGGAAAATAATACAGTGAATAGACTTTCATCATAGCAACCATGCGTGAAAAATCACACCGCATCCGCACTTGCTTGCGGATGCTTGAGATTTTCATGCAGCCCCATTCACTTCTATGGCCTGCGTTGCGTGAAAAACGCACAATATAGAGCATGCTGCGATTTTCACGCAACGCACAAGTGATGCGTGAAAATCACCGCTCATGTGCACAGACCCATAGAAATCAATGGGTCCGGATTCAGTGCAGGTGCAATGCGTTCACCTCACGCATTGCACCCTCGCGGAAAACTCACCCGTGTGAAAGAGGCCTTAGCATGCGGCAAAACAATGCAAAAATTGTAGGTGCAAAAAAATAAAAATAAATCACAAACTACAAAAGTGCCATTAAAAATTTGTGTGAACCCAGAGAGGGAAAGAACTTGGCTTTAGTAAATACCAGGTATAACATGTCATTGCCCATCTATACAGCAGAAAAGCTGTTACACTGTATATCAAATGTGTAATTATAAAATATTACAGACTTTAGGCAGAAGGCACCCAAAAAGAATTATGTGGCAGCAACCGCTTTATACCCGACCCTTCAGATTAGCCCTTGACTGGTTATAAAGAAAAAAACTTTTCAAATAACAGGATCTGAAGACATTAATATACTCATTGTAATTTAAACCGATTCAGACACTGGGTGAGCAGGACGTTAGAGGTAAATATGAGATGCTTAGCGACAGCAGACAATGGCCTATACAGTTATTACAGAGAAAAACTTTACAATTTTTACTATAAAGCCTGTACTAGCACTTTTTGTGAACCCTTTTTTGTGTTATCCTCAAGGCATTAACTGTTGCTGGACTTGAAGACTTTCTTGCTGCTACCTTGTGGGCTCATTCACATTACAGATCCATATTCTTTTTTCAGTGAAAGCACAGTGGGGTAGATTTATTAAAACGGGCATAAAGGAAAACTGACTAGGGTACTTCACACTTGCGGCAGAGGATTCCAGCAGGCAGTTCTGGCAACTGATGGCATTTGTAAGACTGATCAGTCTTACAAATGCATTGAAATGACGGATCAGTCTTTCCGGTGTCATCCTTAAAAACGGATCCGGCATTTCTTTTTTTCAGTCTGCGCATCCGGCATTCAGGCAAGTCTTCAGTTTTTTTGGCCGGAGATAAAACCGTAGCATGCTGCAGTTTTATCTTTTGCCTGATCAGTCAAAAAGACTGAACTGAAGAAATCCTGAACGGATTGCTCTCCATTCAGAATGCATGGGGATATAACTGATCAGTTCTTTTCCGGTATATAGCCCCTAGGACGGAACTCTATGCCGGATAAGAAAAACGCTTACTTGCCCACAGCAACTAATCAGATTCCCCCTTTCATTTTCCAAATAAGTTTTGAAAACTGAAAAAAAAAAAGAAAAAAAAAAAGACCTGTAAGCTCTTCTGATTTCTCTAAGGGCTGTTTCACACAAACATGATGGGCCTAGGAAATATGTGCAGTGTGTCTGGCGGACCTCACGGGCCAATGATGCGAGTACAGTACAAGAGATCCCAGATTAGATATCTACTGACTGCATCATAACACATTATGATAGTCAGTTCAGTGGAACGCGGTCAGCCTGGGAGAACTGGCAGACATGGCACGGTTTTCCCGTGCCATTCACATTCATGTGAAACAGCCCTTAGTAACTGCCCTGCTTTTCACTTTATAAGACTCACTTTTTTTCCTCCCTTATAAAGCAAATACTAGTGAGCAGTTCCATTATGGTGGGTCTGATCGGAGGTCCCAATATAGTCTTATTTTCTTCCTCAAACCAGGGGTGCATCTTATAAAGCAAGAAATACAATATTTGCATGTCTGATGTAACTTCTAGAGCCCCTATTCTTGTGACTTATCTATTATTTCTACTAATAGAAGTTAATGAATGAACTTCCATAAATGTCATAATTTGCATTCAAAAATGGAAAGGCCACAATGAAAATCTAGAGCTACATGCTGCAGATTAAGGGTGGTTCCACACAAGGCATAAACACTGCAGATATGCAGTAGCAGATTTTCGTTTGGAAAATCCATGGCATCGGCAGTACCAGCAAAGTGGATAAGATTTGCAATCTCATACACAGGCCACGCAGCGTAAAACATCCGGAGAGTAAACAGACCTGTGGTGTAGGTTTGAAATTTGCATGCAGCAGGTCAATTTATGCTGTAAATCTCCACTGCAGATTTCACCCCCTGCAATGGAGAAGGTGAAATCCACAACCATTTCTGCGGTAAAAACTGAGAAACATGCAGAGTTTCCCCAGCAAAATCCACAGTTGACGTTTCTGATGGAAACCCTTGAAGGATTTGTTTTTCTAGACTCCAGATACTTATGCCCATATGCACCAAATCTGCACGACAGGTTAATTTCTGCAGCATGTGGATGAGAACTGCTAAAAACAGATTTGCTTTGCAGGTAGCACACAGCACGGCAGATTTACTGCATTAAAATTGGCAGCATTTCAGTCCTGTGTGGACGTACACTTAAGGCCTCATGCACCCGACCGTATTTTTTCACGGTCCGCAAAACGGGGTTCCGTTGGCCCGTGACCGTTTTTTCGTCCGTGGGTCTTGATTTTTGGAGAATCCACGGACATGAAAAAAAAAGTCGTTTTGGTGTCCGCCTGGCCGTGCGGAGCCAAACGGATCCGTCCTGAATTACAATGCAAGTCAATGGGGACGGATCCATTTGATGTTGACACAATATGGTGCAATTTCAAACGGATCCGTCCCCCATTGACTTTCAATGTAAAGTCAGGAGTTAATATACCATAGGATTCGGGTTTTCTCCAATCCGATGGTATATGTTAACTTGAAGCGTCCCCATCACCATGGGAACGCCTCTATGTTAGAATATACCATCGGATTTGAGTTAGATCGTGAAACTCAGATCCGACAGTATATTCTAACACAGAGGCATTCCCATGGTGATGGGGACGCTTCAAGTTAGAATATACTGAGAACTGTGTACATGACTGCCCCCCTGCTGCCTGGCAGCACCCGATCTCTTACAGGGGGCCGTGATCCGCACAATTAACCCCTCAGGTGCTGCACCTGAAGGGGTTAATTGTGCATACCATAGCCCCCTATAAGATATCAGGGGCTGCCAGGCAGCAGGGAGCAGACCCCCCTCCCTCCCCAGTTTTAATTTCATTGGTGGCCAGTGCGGCCCCCCCGCCCCCCCAGTATTGTATTATTTTCATTGGTGGCACAGTGTGCGGCCCCCCCTCCCTCCCTCTATTGTATTATCATTGGTGGCCAGTGTGCCCCCCCCCCCCCCATTGTATTAATATCATTGGTGGCCAGTGTGCGGCCTCCCCTCTCCCCCCCATCATTGGTGGCAGCGGAGAGTTAGAAGCATCATATTTACCTGCTGCAAGGTCTGTGACTGGCCGGGCGCTCCTCCTACTGGTAAGTGACAGATCATTAAGCAATGCGCCGCACAGACCTGTCACTTACCAGTAGGAGGAGCTCCCGGCCAGTCACAGACCTCGCAGCAGGTAAGTATGATGCTTCTAACTCTCCGCTGCCACCAATGATCGGGGGGGGGAGAGGGGAGGCCGCACACTGGCCACCAATGATTTTAATACAATAGAGGGGGGGCACGCTGGCCACCAATGATAATACAATAGAGGGAGGGAGAGGGGGGCCGCACACTGTGCCACCAATGAAATTAAAACTGGGGAGGGAGGGGGGGTCTGCCCCCTGCTGCCTGGCAGCCCCTGATCTTATAGGGGGCTATGATATGCACAATTAACCCCTTCAGGTGCAGCACCTGAGGGTTAATTGTGCGGATCACAGCCCCCTGTAAGAGATCGGGTGCTGCCAGGCAGGGGGCAGTCATGTACACAGTTCTCAGTATATCCTAACTAGAAGCGTCCCCATCACTATGGGAACGCCTCTGTGTTAGAATATACTGTCGGATATGAGTTTTCACAAAGTGAAAACTCAGCTCTGAAAAAGCTTTCATACAGACGGATCTTCGGATCAGTCTGTATGAAAGTAACCTACGGCCACGGATCAAGGACGCGGATGCCAATCTTGTGTGCATCCGTGTTCTTTCACGGACCCATTGACTTGAATGGGTCCGTGAACCGTTGTCCGTCAAAAAAATAGGACAGGTCATATTTTTTTTGACGGACAGGAAACACGGATCACGGATGCAGCTGCAAAACGGTGCATTTTCCGTTTTTTCCACGGACCCATTGAAAGTCAATGGGACCGCGAAAAAAAAAAAAAGAAAAAAAAAAGGAAAACGGCACAACGGCCACAGATGCACACAACGGTCGTGTGCATGAGGCCTAAAGGTGTTGTCTGAAATCCAACATTCAGAGGGTGGCTAGAAAGTGTTCAAAAAGAAAAACTCGCCTTTTAGGGCTTTTCCAACGCAGGAGTGTCGAAGTTCCGTATGCATGTAATCAGTGGCCTCAGAGGTGATGTGTGCACATGTTTCCACTGATGCCACAGATTCAGTGGTCACGTGTGTGCACACAGATCACTACTTCCAGTCTGAGGAGGCCGGGAGCCACAGTGCTGGAACAGGGACACTGAAGAGGCCAGTGCTTTTTAGTTATTTTAAGCACTGTCCAAACACCCTCTGAATTTTACTGTATGTTGAAGAACCCCCTTAACATCCACATAATTTGTCAAGATTAGCTGATGTATTTCATGCTCTGTCATAATATCAGTCAGTATTACTACTGTTCAATGTAAACATCTATTACTACTTGCTTAACGCTGGAGTGATGGGCAAACATGGCGCCCGCTCGCACATGTAATAATGCTGATTGCGGTAATTAAAGCCTTTAGATGCCATGATCAAGTGAGATCACTGCATCTAAGGGATGAAAAACACGGAAGCTCGCGCATCCGGGCTTCTTACCGGCAGCCTCTACGGCCAATGAGGATGCGGGTAATTGAATTCAATGCCCCAGGTCTCGCTGAAGAGACCTTAGGGTATTGAAGCTCCAATTCTTAATTTGGCCTGCAGGTTGTGGGCCAACATAAGAAATGAGCAATTCTAAGGCCACTTTCACATTAGCATTTTCGAATCCACTATTGAGTAAAATGGTCTGAACAGGCGTCTATGATGCTTGTACAGGCGTTATTGCGACCTCTGGAGTGGATAACACTGACCTAATGCTGTCAGTTTTATCCAATACATTCCAGAACTGTAAGGGTTACATAGCATCATAAATCAATATAATGCTATATAATGCTATGCGACCCGGCAGTGCTGGGAGGTCAGTACAGAGTACAACTATGTTCGTGCACGGCTCCTTACTGACATGTGAGGTGATTGGTAGAGAGCGGTTAGCTGCTCCTTTTTGCTCCAAAAACATGTGATGTTAAAAAGAGGGATATCACTAAATCAGCCTATAAGGGGTTAAGCACAGGCTAGTTCAGCTGCCAGAGAAGGTCTCCTACCTTTCCCACACCTCTGCTTGCTGGCAGTGAAAGGAAACCTTCAAGGTTGACATTCACAGACTAAATGTCCATGTCCAGCCACATTTACACAGTGAGCAACACTAGAATATGGGCAATCTTTCTTCCCTCTGAGAGCAAAGGTTTTCATTCACTGACAGGCAAGCTGAGGTATTGAGAATAAAGAGTAAAGCTACTGAAGTATTATACACTGCTCAAAAAAATAAAGGGAACACAAAAATAACATCCTAGATCTGAATTAATTAAATATTCTTCTGAAATACTTTGTTCTTTACATAGTTGAATGTGCTGACAACAAAATCACACAAAAATAAAAAAATGGAAATCAAATTTTTCAACCCATGGAGGTCTGGATTTGGAGTCACACTCAAAATTAAAGTGGAAAAACACACTACAGGCTGATCCAACTTTGATGTAATGTCCTTAA
The DNA here is from genome assembly GCF_905171765.1 of Bufo bufo. Lineage (NCBI taxonomy): Eukaryota > Metazoa > Chordata > Amphibia > Anura > Bufonidae > Bufo > Bufo bufo. The sequence continues at coordinate 47,371,883 of NC_053391.1, forward strand.
AACAAGTCAAAATGAGGCTCAGTAGTGTGTGTGGCCTCCACGTGCCTGTTTGACCTCCCTACAACGCCTGTGCATGCTCCTGATGAGGTGGATAGAGCGAGACATGATGTCCCAGATGTGCTCAATTGGATTCAGGTCTGGGGAACGGGCGGGCCAGTCCATAGCATCAATGCCTTCGTCTTGCAGGAACTGCTGACACACTCCAGCCACATGAGGTCTAGCATTGTCTTGCATTAGGAGGAACCCAGGGCCAACCGCACCAGCATATGGTCTCACAAGGGGTCTGAGGAGCTCATCTCGGTACCTAATGGCAGTCAGGCTACCTTTGGCGAGCACATGGAGGGCTGTGCGGCCCTCCAAAGAAATTCCACCCCACACCATTACTGACCCAATGCCAAACCGGTCATGCTGGAGGATGTTGCAGGCAGCAGAACGTTCTCCACGGCGTCTCAAGACTCTGTCACGTCTGTCACATGTGCTCAGTGTGAACCTGCTTTCATCTGTGAAGAGCACAGGACGCCAGTGGCGAATTTGCTAATCTTGGTGTTCTCTGGCAAATGCCAAACGTCCTGCACAGTGTTGGGCTGTAAGCACAACCCCCACCTGTGGACGTCGGGCCCTCATGGAGTCTGTTTCTGACCGTTTGAGCAGACACATGCACATTTGTGGCCTGCTGGAGGTCATTTTGCAGGGCTCTGGCAGTGCTCCTCCTGTTCCTCCTTGCACAAAGGCGGAGGTAGCGGTCCTGCTGCTGGGTTGTTGCCCTCCTACGGCCTCCTCCACGTCTCCTGATGTACTGGCCTGTCTCCTGGTAGCGCCTCCATGCTCTGGACACTACGCTGACAGACACAGCAAACCTTCTTGCCACAGCTCGCATTGATGTGCCATCCTGGATAAGCTGCACTACCTGAGCCACTTGTGTGGGTTGTAGACTCCGTCTCATGCTACCACTAGAGTGAAAGCACCGCCAGCAAAACATCAGCCAGGAAACATAGGAACTGAGAAGTGGTCTGTGGTCACCACCTGCAGAACCACTTGCTAATTGCCTATAATTTCCACCTGTTGTCTATCTCATTTGCACAACAGCATGTGAAACTGATTGTCACTCAGTGTTGCTTTCTAAGTGGACAGTTTGATTTCACAGAAGTGTGATTGACTTGGAGTTACATTGTGTTGTGTAAGTGTTCCCTTTATTTTTTTGAGCAGTGTATTTATATGCCCCTATTGTCTATATCGAGAACGGAGCCCCGCAAGGTGGTAACTGGAGGACTCCGGTCCGGCCACCACAAAGCAGGCTCTTTATAGAAGTGAATGGGAGTGCACCACGCATGACCGGCCACCGCTCCCATTCACTCCTATGGGCTCGACAAATAGCTGAACCAGCGCTTGTTTGTTTTTTTTGCCAGCCCCATAGAAAATCAATGGAGGGCGGCTGCGCATGTGCAGTGCGCCCTCCTTCACTTTCAAGGCTCGGTTCTCGATATAGGTGCGGGTCCCAGCGGTGGGACCCACACCTATTAGACAATGGGGGCACATCCTAGCGATAAGCCCCCATTGTCTGTAATGAGACAACCACTAAGTAATTGGCCCTTTAAGGATTGCAGTGGAGACAGTTTATTTTAACCCATTCTGTGTCACATATAGAAGAATACTGGTTTGAAACCCCCCTTACAAAATTCACTCCTTAAAGGCATTGTATACGCTAATTTTTGAGACTGGCAGGACCTTTGTTGGTGATCATACTTACCTGATCCCAGTACTGGGCCCCGGCTCGTTTGCTCTCCAGCTTCCGTTGCTTGTCGAGTCCCTTTATTAAAACGTCCTGTTTGACGCCGTTACAGCCAATAACTGACCACTGCTTTCTTAGCATTATGTTAAATGGTCTTGTGATGCAAGGGGAGCAAATCTCCACTGTGGCCAGTGATTGGCTGCAGTGGCATCAAGATAAAAATTTTCATGGAGAAACCCAAGACCAGCAGCGGAGGCCTAGAAGCGAATGAGCCAAGGCCCAGCACCTAGGGATCAAGGAAGCATGATCAGCATGAATCTTGCTAGTCTGAGAGTTCATAGAAATTAGTGCACAACCCCTTGAACAGTGTGGGCTGCAGCCTAGGAAATCTCATGCTCCTAAGCATCCCAGTTTTTTTTTATTGGAACACTACAGTAACCAAGGGGGTGAGAGTAGGTGGGGGTTTTAATGGAGGAACAGTGAGGGGGTGTAACGAAGGACGGTGAGCCTCAAGATTGATGGAGTTAGAAGAACGAACCAAAGGATAGAGAAATGGGCAACTACACAAGGTAACATCTTTTTAAAAAAAAAAAATTATACCGTAATTATATGTATTTTACATTTGGCGACTAAAAATTAAAATTTTCAGGTTAGGAGCCAATGGCTCCTTGATATTTTTTTTCAGTCTGGAGCACTGTAGGCGATCGCCACACAGACCTGTCGATTCACACAGCATTTGCTGTGTGGACCAAAAATAAATACTAAAAACAGACATGTCAGAGGTTACAGGTCCCCAATATTTCGCCTATATAACTAATGCTTAGGTGCTGTTCTGCATTCAAACATCATTTAAAGCATACCTTTGGTATCTGTGTATCTTGCAAAAAAATTAAGTCTGTATCACATGTAAAACATAGATATAGTTAAAACAGAGTGCAAACATGTTCAAAAGGCCTCGTTCCTCTGCAAACAGAACATGAATAACCAGAAACCAAGTAAGGACCCGGAGCACAACAGATGAACCTAAAAATCCCAGAACACCACTGTTAGTTTAAGTTAAAGACTCTCTACCTTGGTAGTAATGGTCTGCAGAGCAGTTGGAGGTCAATACCTGCTTTACTCCAAAGGAGTGATCTCACCAACAATGCAGACACTATCCTTAAAGGGATTCTGTCATGAGATTTTACCCCTATAACCTAAACATATGCCCATGTCCGTACTAACATGAATCCTAAGCTGGCCTTATTAAACCTGCTTGTGGCTCTATTAGCCCAAAAAACAGGTTTTTATAACCTGTCAATCACCTACCTAAGGTGCCCAAGGGGACATCCGTTAATACAGGGTGCCCGGCCGCACCCATCGCCATCTAGTGTCCAGCGCCGCCCTCCCTGTCTACAGTGCCGCCTTCCTCACCTCAGCGCCACCTCCGCAATCCTCCCGTCCCTCTGCCAGATCCCGTGCGTGCGCACTAGGCTCAGCCTGATGCGCCCGTGCGGACTCCTGGCACTGGGCACCAGACGGCGAGGTAGGTGATTGACAGGTTATAAAAACCTGTTTTTTGGGCTAATAGAGCCACAAGCAGGTTTAATAAGGCCAGCTTAGGATTCATGTTATTAGTACGGACATGGGCATATATTTAGGTTATAGGGGTAAAATCTCATGACAGAATCCCTTTAATCTCTTTGTAGCATCCTCATCAACATTACCTCCTGTAGACTTGTATGGATCACCAAAAGTTGCTGTAGATAGCCTCATGCAGCCCCTAACACTAGCTGGAGCTGCATATCTTGGATCACTATCCTCCAACAGTCACATAGCCGAATAACATTGTGCACTGCCGCATATATACTGCCTTTTGGCTGGATAAAAGAATGCTGCGTGCAGAAGTTTTTGTCCGGCTGAAAGCCGGCATGTATGCCGGATACAGTGAATTCCGGTAGTCTGTTCACAGTGCAGATGTGAACCCGTCCTATGGGGTACCGACGTGAAATGATATTAAAACTATTACCTCATTCAAAAGTAAATATAAAAAGGAATAGTTTTAATTCACAGTACACAATAGTGGGGTGAGGGGGCCTTATTTGTCTGTGGGAAATTCTCTCCCATTAAGAAATACACCACCACTAATGTCCTCCGCACCGCCTGTGTTGTGTCCACATCCTGGGCACCACAGTACAAAAAGTGGAATGACAGCCATCTCTTTAGCCCCACAGTAAGGTTGGGAGCACTGTGCATACATAGTGAGGCCCTGTGGAGCATAGGCCCAGGAAGACTGCCAGTCTGCGCAAGATGTGGACACAATTGAGAGATGACATCACAGGCAGAGGGGGAGGGTAACAGTCGCACAGAGTTCGGAGTGCACAGGGGAGGTAAGTGGACCAAGAAAAGAGGTGGGCTTGGGCTCTTTGAAAGATTAGAAATGCAGTGCTGGGTACTTTGTGCCTGATTTGCATAAAGTACAAACTTCATTTGTTGCGATCAGCAATGCAAGTAAAGCTACCAAAAGGTATGCTGTAAGGCAGGGATGCACAACCTGCAGCCCAGGGGCCACATGCACCCCTCAATACCATTCTGTGCTGCCCCCAATCATCTGGCAACAGACATGCATGTCTGTCTTATGGCAGCTCACATATATTCCTGCATTAGATGGGAGTCCTGGAAGTTTAACAAGGCATTTATGATATATACTGTATGTTCAATATGCCATAAATACAATATTTCAGTTGGTAATACCCTTTTAAATGCATTCCGTTCCCTTTAGTTGCCTTCCCATACCGGAGAGCAAACCGGATCCGGTTGTATTATCTTTAACATAGCCAAGACGGATCCGTCATGAACTCCATTAAAAGTCAATGGGGGATGGATCAGTTTTTTTCTCTGACACAAACTGACAATAGAAAACGGATCAGTCCCCCATTGACTTTCAATAAAGGTCATGACGGATCCGTATTGGCTATGTTAAAGATAATACAAACGGATCTGTTCATAACGGATGCAGACGGTTGTATTATCAGTAACAAGCGTTTTTGCGGAACCCTGCCGGATCCAGCATAAACGCTAGTGTGAAAGTAGCCTCAAGCCCCTTGCAGACGAACGTCGCGGATCAGGTCCGAATGCGTTGTGGGTGCGTCCCGGGAAAATCGCGTGATACTGCAAGCAAGTTCAGTGAGTTCTGTCTGCGATTGCGTTCCGTTGTTCAGTTTTCTCCGTGCGAGTGCAATGCGTTTTGCACGCGCGTGATAAAAAAAAAAAAAAAAAAAAAAAAACACGGAATGTTTACTAACATCTCTTAGCAACCATCCGTGAAAAAATCGCATCGCATCGGCACTTGCTTTTTCACGCAGCCCCATCCACTTCTATGGGGCCAGCGTTGCGGGAATATAGAACATGTTGCAATTTTCACGCAACGCAGAAGTGATGCGTGAAAAACAACTCATGTACACAGCCCCATTGAAATGAATGGGTCAGGATTCAGTGCGGGTGCTATCCGTTCCATCACGCATTGCACCCGCGCGGAATACTCGCTCGTCTGAAAGGGGCCTTAGTCAGCAGCTTCCTGCCAGCCAGATTGGATTACTGAGAGACGCCTCCGCACTCTGAAGCCTAACGCAGGCATGCAGTGTGGAGGACCGCCCCTCTGTCTTCGGTTTACACTAAAGGGAAGAACGAAAAGCCCTAGGAACAGTGGAAAGGGACAGGGGACATTAAAGAAAGCTGTTATTATAAGGCAAATACAGATCTTTTGGCAATCATTGACAAACTAAAAAAAGAAAAAACAAAAAAGGTTCTTACTACAACGAACTATGTGAGGAGTCCGTTCTGGTTCCAGGGACAGGAGAACGTGGAACACAACCCAATGTCGATCAGATCCCCAAACTGTGTCAAAGGTTCAAAACCCCTGATTTGAGCGAGGATGGATCTGAAAGGGGTCTCCCTCCCATTCTCAGTCCAGCTTTCTGGGAAGCCCTTCATTATGGGCGTGTGCTCAACCTCTCCCCCTCAGCTGGTAAGTATTAATAAAACATGGCTTCCCATCCACACTAATAGATATTCGGGTCCCAACATATTTTAATAATGCATATTTCATCAAGTCGATCCTTCCAATACCAAATATGACAGGTGTATGGGGTCCCAGAATGAGAGACTTTCATTATGCGGGAATGCTGGCTGTCAAGGTAGGAATGTTTGGACTCCCTATGATGCACACATTGTACGGAATGCATTTATTACAATAATGGATATGCTAGTTGGACCAGATGTGAGTTATTGCTTATGATATATTTTATTCATCTTCTGGTACTCCAGTTGAAAAGCACCTAGATGTCTGCTGTGCGCCGATGCCAATAAATCTGACGTGTCAGGCATTACCATGTGGCTCTAGTGTCCAGTCCAGGAAACCTTTTTACCTCTACTTTGTTAGCAGAAGGATGCTAATTTGAATCCTGCTAAAATGTGTTGTGTACTCTTCGGTCTGCAGCACTATCATAACTCCTGTGCCCGCTGTCTTGGGGCCACATTTGATTCTGATCTTTCCTTTGTTCCCCATATTCAATCACTTACACAAGCTTGTTGTCTGCACCTCCAGAATAAAATCGCCAGAATCTGCCCTTTTCTTACGGTGGAAACGGCAAAAACTCTAGTTGCCCCGATTCATTCACGTCTTGACTACTGCAACGCATTACTAATCGGTCTGCCTCTCACTAAACTCTCCCCCTCCTTCAGTCTGTCCCAAATGCTGCAGCCAGGCTCATCTATTCATCCAACCGCTGCACTGATGCTACTAGCCTGTTTCAGTCACTTTACTGGTTTCCCATCCACCACAGAATACAGTTCAAACTTATCACCCTCACCCACAAAACTCTCCACAGTGCTGCACCTCCATACACCTCCTCCCTCATCTCCATCTACCACCCTACTCGTGCTCTCCGTTCTGTTAGCGACCCAAGATTAATAACCTCCATAATTCGTACCTCTCACTCCCGTCTTCAAGACTTTTCTCGAGCTGCACCTACTCTCTGGAATACTCTGCCCCGGTATACTAGGTCAATTCACAACTTCTCCACCTTCAAACGTGCTTAAAAACACATCTTTTCAGGCAGGCTTATCAAGCTACCTAAACTGACTAGTCCCTCTCCCCACCAACTCCTCTGGCCTGAACTCGATCCTCTTAGTCCCAAACACTTCTGTCAGTTCAATAATGGCTCAAATCCTACTTATCAGAATCAACTACCTTATGTGTCACCCCCAATTCCTCATAGATAGTAAGCTCTTGCGAGCAGGGCCCCGACTCCTAGTGTTTCAGTTGCATATTAGCCAGCTAGTTTTGTTTTGTACATGAACCCTATGAATTTGTAAAGCGCTGCAGAATATGGTGGCGCTATATAATTTATTTTTTATTATTATATTATTATTACTCTCCCCTACAGGTCGAGATTGCATGGCATTGTACCAACAGCATTAAAGGGGTATTCCGGTAAAGTAACTTAAAGGGAACCTGTCACCGGGATTTTGTGTATAGAGCTGAGGACATAGGTTGCTAGATGGCCGCTAGCACATCCGCAATACCCAGTCCCCATAGCTCTGTGTGCTTTTATTGAGTAAAAAAACCCTGTCAGGGACAGGACTCATATCAGGTTAATTTACATATCTATAAAAAAAATATATATTTTTTTTACACAATAAAAGCACACAGAGCTATGGGCACTGGGTATTGTGGATGTTCTAGCGACAAACTAGCAAACCATGTCCTCAGCTCTATACCCAAAATCCCAGCGAAAGGTTCCCTTTAATATTTGGAAAAACGGCATTAAGGCTGCAAGCTGTGACCCAATCAGAAACCATACCTATACATATAACCAGAGCTTCAATTTACCTTGCAATCCATTTGTCTAGCTCCTGTATGCAACACAAAGAGTATCATGGTGCCTATGCTGTTACACAGTTGATATTTACATTAATATAGATGGGAGTTTATATAGTTTATTCTCTGAGCCATTTCCTATGGATATTTCTATGGTTAGTTAGTTTTTTGGTAATGCACTTGTTTTTCCATGTTCCCTTCCCTGAGATCTAGGACTCATTTCCTTTTTTGCAATGTTCCACCCTTCTTCTGGAGTAGAGAACTTCCTGTGTCATGGATGCAGCTAACAGACCACATGTATTCTTCATGGTACGCTAAAGAAAGTATCATCTTTTGACCACCTAATACTGAGAGCCATTCATTCTGCTGTATCCTGTTTGATGTACAGAATAAAGCAACTTGTGGATGAACACTGTATTTGAGAGTTCAGCTATCTAATGAGGATTGTCCGCAGTGATTATATCTGCTTATACAGGCCAGACAGGTCTTACAAGGGATAGATCGCTATCACAACAATCAGAATAGTCAAAAGATGCAAAAAATTCCTACAGCCTACTGTGTATATGTGTGTGTGCCTAATCTGCAATCAAGCTCAGTGCCCTCCGCCATCTTGTGAAAGCACATGGTCGCACAAGCTTACTGCACTTCTAGTGAATGTTGAAAACGGTTTCTCTACATTGAACCGTGTTCCCTCACCTGTCTAAGCTGCTGTTTGTCTTCTTAAAGAGACGGTACCATTTTTTGCAAAACCATACAAAATGTTTAGACAAGGCTCTGAAAAACACTCTTATGGCCGAGCCAACGCAGATACATCATGCCTCTGAACCGGCAGACGTACAGGGAGCAGATTCTGCAGATATTACCGAACAGTGTAAGACCCAAACGTACAATAAAACCAAACACAGAAAACTATGAAGCCACTAGAGATGAGTTCTCCAGTAATCTGTCAGACCTCTGGGACAGAACCGCACACTGCATGCCAGTTTTGTCACACTTCAATGATCAACCAGCTGAATCAAGAGACTCTATAGATCGCCTATTTGCTGCGTATGAACGCTACCGGCAGCCGTCAGCAAAATACTCTGCTTTCTTGAAGGACTCTAATATAGAGGATTCTTCAGCAGAACTGATCAGGATTGATGTGAAGCTTAAGGAAGAACTCCGCATTACTCAACTGCGGGAGACCAGATCTCACAGATCCACCTCATCCAAGTGCACTGCAATTTCTTCTAGATCCTCTCGCTCCAGAAGTTTTCCATTAAGCGACAAGCTCATAGAGGCCTACATTGATGCAGAATAATAAAAAAAAGGCGCAAAGCTGCTTTACCAGAAAGCAAGCAGAGGTAGAAGCACGCAAGGTAGCTCATCAAGCAGATATGAAAGCTCAAATGGCTGCTCAACAAACAGAGGCAGATTCACAAATAAAGATTCTGCAAATGGAAGGGGAGGAAGGATCTTCCCTAACAAGGCTGAAAGTCCTTGAACAAGCAATGGGACAAAGTACTAATTCAGACTGCCTTATCCCAGCAGAACTGGAAGATCCAGTTAACGTACTAAAGCATAACATTTGCAGAAATACAGTCATCTCCTGTGCCTCCTACTAACACTGTTCTGACTCTCAACACAGAGACCTCTCAGCTCTACAGTGAGGAACAGAAGTATTTGAACACCCTGTGATTTTAACAAGTTCTCCTACTTAGAAATCATGGAGAAGTCTGAAAGTCACATTGTAGGTGCATTCCCACTCAGACAGAATAAAAATTAAAAATAAAAAAGGTCAGGAAATCACATTGTATGATTTTTAAAGAATTTATTTGTCTTGCACTGCTGAACATAAGTATTTGAACACTTGAGAAAATCAGTGTTACTATTCGGTACAGAAGCCTTTGTTTGCAATTACAGAGGTCAAACATTTCCTGTAGTTCTTGACCAGGTTTGCACACACAGCAGCAGGGATTTTGGCCCACTCCTCCACACAGATCTCCTCTAGATCTGTCAGGTTTCGGGGCTGTCGCTGAGCAACAGTTCCAGCTCCCTCCAAAGATGTTCTATTGGATTTAGGTCTGAGACTGGCTAGACCACTCCAGATCCTTGATATGCTTCTTATGGAGCCACTCCTTGGTTATTCTGGCTGTGCGCTTTGGGTCGTTGTCATGTTGGAAGACCCATATAACCAAAAAGAACCAAACCAATAAACCCACAAAAAATGAGGAAAACACTCAAAATATATACGTTTATTAAACAAAAAGTAAACATACAAATGACAAAGCGACAAGGCAATGGCGGGATGGGACGCCCCGTGTATCGGAGCCGTAAACCCTCACCCTCACATATACCGTACTGACAAGGGGACGTGCCAGAAACACAAGGTGCTGGGCTACACTGTAGTGGGTGAGATGTAGATTCACCCAAAACAACATGTAGATAAATGAATACCGCAGGTGTACATGGAATCACCTAATCACACATACCATGGTTGCCCACCACAGTAAGTGGCGGCCGTGGCCTGCCTATATGGTAGAGCAAAAAACCAGGTCACAACGGATGATAAAATCATAACAGAGCAACAATGGCATGTGTAAGAAGTAACAACCAAATAGAGGTACAAAGCATGAACTACAGAATGCATAAGTTACCCATAATGTGTGGAGGTACCAAGTGTCTGACCAGAGCTGCACCTCGACGCGCGTTTCGCCAGGAAAAGGCTTCGTCAGGAGGTAGGGAACAAACACAGGTGTCCATCTTAAATAGGGAGGTCCACATCCGGCATTATCGTTGCGCATGCACCCAGTGAATGAGGATGTGACCTCATAGGAGCGCGCCAGCGGTCGCCTGGAAACCACGCGCAGCACGACCAAGCCAGGAGGCGGGAGCCACGCTAAAACAATGCGCAGCCACACACCCTCCAGCCCGATCGCACGGCTACGGAGCGCGCGTCGCCAGGCTCCCATGGAGACCAGCTATAGGGACGTCCCCACAATGTCGCACCACAGCACACCAGTGCGATGCGCAAATGCCTGGTGGAGACAATGTATGGAGAACACAAATGGGGCAAATATCATAATATTGTCTGGGCAATTGAACAAATACAAATAGATAATACTATTCTATACAGACAGCGTAACATATCATTAGTGCAATTATCAAATCTAATACAATACATATTGAAGCAACCTACAGAATATAATAGTTACCAAAAAAATAATAAAAGTGATAGACAAGAAAGAGAAGTTTTTCTCAATACACTTCACATGATGCATTACTAAAAATATTACCCTGTGATTTAAAAGTGCCAAGTAGATGTAAAGACCATATTTCATAAACCTATAGCAGTGAATCAACATATCATGATAAATAGTATTAAAAATATGTATAGTGAATACAAAATTCATATAATAAAGTGATACAGTACTGACAGGTAAGACACATGTCAATAGGCTAACAGTGATACAAAACATAATATACAAAATATTGTGCTAGAAAAATATATAATATATATCATATTATATATTTTTCTAGCACAACATTTTGTACATTATGTATATTATTAGGTTTTGATTGTATCACTGTGTTAGCCTATTGACATGTGTCTTAAGTGTCAGTACCGTATAACTTTATTATATGAATTTTGTATTATTCACTATACATATTTTTAATACTATTTATCATACCGTATTTTTCGCCCTATAAGACACACCGGCCCATAAGACGCACCTAGGTTTTTGAGGAGGAAAATAAGAAAAACAATATTTTTAACCAAAAGGTGTGCTTTTGGTGGGTTTGAACTAATGGCAGTCTGTGCATGACACTATTAGAAGGGATTTGTGGATAGCACTGTTATGTGGGGGAGCTGTGGATGGCATTATGATGGTGGGGGGGATCTGTGGATGGCATTATGATGGTGGGGGGGATCTGTGGATGGCATTATGATGGTGGGGGGATCTGTGGATGGCATTATGATGGGGGGGGGATCTGTGGATGGCATTATGATGGGGGGGGGGGATCTGTGGATGGCATTATGATGGGGGGGGGGGGGGGGATCTGTGGATGGCATTATGATGGTGGGGGGGATCTGTGGATGGCATTATGATGGTGGGGGAGGGGGGATCTGTGGATGGCATTATGATGGTGGGGGAGGGGGGATCTGTGGATGGCATTATGATGGTGGGGGAGGGGGGGGATCTGTGGATGGCATTATGATGGTGGGGGGGGGGGGGGGATCTGTGGATGACACTGCTATATGTGTCATCCACAGATCCCCCCCATAACAGTCCCATCCACAGCCCCCCCCCCATCATGCCATCCACAGACCCCCCCCCCCACCATCATAATGCCATCCACAGACCCCCCCCCCCACCACCATCATGCCATCCACAGACCCCCCCCCCCCCCCACCATCATGCCATCCACAGACCCCCCCCACCATCATGCCATCCACAGACCCCCCCCACCATCATGCCATCCACAGACCCCCCCCACCATCATGCCATCCACAGACCCCCCCCACCATCATGCCATCCACAGACCCCCCCCCACCATCATGCCATCCACAGACCCCCCCCCACCATCATGCCATCCACAGACCCCCCCCACCATCATGCCATCCACAGACCCCCCCCACCATCATAATGCCATCCACAGACCCCCCCCACCATCATAATGCCATCCACAGACCCCCCCCCACCATCATAATGCCATCCACAGACCCCCCCCCACCATCATAATGCCATCCACAGACCCCCCCCCACCATCATAATGCCATCCACAGACCCCCCCCCACCATCATAATGCCATCCACAGACCCCCCCCCACCATCATAATGCCATCCACAGACCCCCCCCCCCCCATCATTATCCCATCCACAGACCCCCCCCCCCCATCATTATCCCATCCACAGATTCCCCCCATCATTATCCCATCCACAGATTCCCCCCATCATTATCCCATCCACAGATTCCCCCCATCATTATCCCATCCACAGATTCCCCCCATCATTATCCCATCCACAGATTCCCCCCATCATTATCCCATCCACAGATTCCCCCCATCATTATCCCATCCACAGATTCCTAGGGAGGGACTGTAGTAGGCAGGGAGAGCAGCGGGGCCGTGCAGGCACTGTACTCTGGCCCCGCAGCTCAGTATGTACTGTATTATACGTAGTGTTAATCATCAGATCTAAACTAAATAATTATGCGCTCCCCCTGCGCTTACCGGTACACACGTCACGCTCCTGTAGTAAGCACTAGCAGCTTAGCAGGCAGGCCGTAACTCACTGAGGTCACAGCCGCCCGGCCTGCCTGCTAGTGCTTACTACAGGAGCGTGACATGTGTACCAGTAAGCGCATCATTATTATTTAGTTTAGATCTGATGATTAACACTACGTATAATACAGTAGCACTTTTAAATCACTGGGTAATATTTTTAGTAATGCATCATGTGAAGTGTATTGAGAAAAATCTTCTTTCTTGTCAATATCGCTTTTATTTATTTTTTTGGCAACTATATATGTAGGTTGTTTCAATATGTATTGTATTGGATTTGATAACTGCACGAATGATATGTTACGCTGTCTGTATAGAATAGTATTATGTATTTGTTCCATTGCCCAGACAATATTATGATATTTGCCCCATTTGTGTTCTCCATACATTGTCTCCACCAGGCATTTGCGCATCGCACTGGTGTGCTGTGGTGCGACATTGTGGGGACGTCCCTATAGCTGGTCTCCATGGGAGCCGGGCGACGCGCGCTCCGTAGCTGTGCGATTGGGCTGAAGGGTGTGTGGCTGCGCATTGTTTTAGCGTGGCTCCAGTCTCCTGGCTTGGTCGCGCGGCGCGTTTGGGCGTGGTTTCCAGGCGACCGCTGGTGCGCTCTTATGATGTCACATCCTCATTCACTGGGTGCATGCGCAACGATAATGCCGGATGTGGACCTCACTATTTAAGATGGACACCTGTGTTTGTTCCCCACCTCCCGACTAAGCTTTTTCCTGGCGAAACGCGCGTCGAGGTGCAGCTCTGGTCAGACACTTGGTACCTCCACACATTATGGGTAACTTATGTATTCTGTAGTTCATGCTTTGTGCCTCTATTTGGTTGTTACTTCTTACACATGCCATTGTTGCTCTGTTATGATTTCATCATCCATTGTGACCTGTTTTTTTGCTCTACCATATAGGCAGGCCACAGCCGCCACTTACTGTGGTGGGCAACCATGGTATGTGTGATTAGGTGATCCCATGTACACCTGCGGTATTCATTTATCTACATGTTATTTTGGGTGAATCTACATCTCACCCACTACAGTGTAGCCCAGCACCTTGTGTTTCTGGCACGTCCTCTTGTCAATACGGTATATGTGAGGGTGGGGGTTTACGGCTCCGGTACACAGGGCGTCCTATCCCGCCATTGCCTTGTCCTTTTGTCATTGTATGTTTACTTTTTGTCTTAACATATATTTTATATGAGAGTGTTTTCCTAATTTTTGGTGGGGTTATTGGTTTGGTTCTTTTTGGTTATAGTAATTTATGCTAGACCCCAGTGTATTGTATGCACTTTAGAGTTTTTCTTATCGGTTGGTCTAACAAAATGTTGGAAGACCCAGCCACGACTGAGGGAAGAAGGTTGTTGCTCAAAATCTCACAATAAATGGCCCTATTCATCCTCTCCTTAATACAGTGCAGTCGTCCAGTCCCCTTCGCAGAAAAGCATCCCCAAAGCATAATGTTACCACCCCCATGCTTCACAGTAGGGATGGTGTTCTTGGGATGCAACTTGTCCTTTTTCCTTCAAACACGATGAGTAAAGTTTAGACCAAAAAGTTCTACTTTTGGTCTCCTCTGACTTTCTCCCATGCCTTCTCTGGATCATCCAGATGGTCATTGGAAAACTTCAGATGGGCCTGGACATATGATGACTTGAGCAGGGGAACCTTCCATGCAATGCATGATTTGAAGCCATGACGGCGTAGTGTTCTACCGACAGTGACCTTTGAAACTGTGGTCCCAGCTTTCTTCATGTCAGTGACCAGCTCCTCCCTTGTAGTTCTGGGCTGATTCCTTACCTTTCTTATCAGTGATACCCCACGAGGTGAGATCTTGCACGGAGCCCCAGTCCGAGGGAGACTGAGTCTTTAGCTTCTTCCATTTTCTAACAATTTTTCCAACAGTTTATTTTCACCAAGCTGCTTATCAATTGCCCGATAGGCCTTTCCTTTTCTTGTTTTGACAGCTCTTTGGTATTGCCCATGGTAGTAGTTGGCGTCTGACTGTGGGGTGGACAGGGGTCTTAGAGCTCAGACAGGTGCTACTAAGTAAGATTAATGAGTGAAGTAGAGGTGGACTTTTTAAAGGCACAGTAACAGGTCTTTGAGAGCCAGAATTCTTGCTGTTTCTCAGGTGTTAAAATACTTATGATCAGCAGTGCAAGACAAATAAATTCTTTAAAAATCATACAATGTGATTTCCTGAATTTTTTTTATTTTATTCGGTCTCTGAGTGGGAATGCACCTACAATGTGAATTTCACCCTCCCCCCCCCCCATGATTTCTAAGTAGGAGAACTTGCAAAATCCACTGTATATGCCTAAGCCTCTTCAAGTCTACAAACACAAGTACATCTACGCCTCAAACCACATCAACTCATGCCAACAAAGGTGACTTCCAGTGATAAGCTGCAGTTCAAGCCACAGTCAGCACAAGCCTTAGACTACACCACAGTTAAACGCTCATGCAACATCATTTTACCCTGGTAAACCTCACCCTACATCACCAGAGAACTTTCACACCCAAGGTGTTCCACAAGTTACTTTGGCACGAGTGAGATCAGACTTGAATGACTTTGCCAGATATATGGTACGTCGTGAGCTCATTAACACCAGCCTCAAGGTTTCACAACTGTCCAGAGAGCTACAGGGCCTGGAGATCAACCTTCAAGGCTGCTATCGCTGATCTCAACCTTACTGCTAAGGAGGAACTTGATTTGCTCATAAAGGTGGCTGGGACCAGAATCTGCAGATCATGTTAAAAGACTGAGAACAGTCCATGTTGACCACCCAGATGCAGGTCTTGTTGCTGAATGGGCAAGACTTCAGCAAGCCTATGGAAGCTCTGAAGCCATAGAAAGCGCTCTGTTCAAGAGACTGCAAAATTTACCAAAAATAGGGAACAAAGACTATCACAAGCTCCAAGATCTAAGTGTCCTCCTCATGGAGCTAGAGTTGGCAAAGACAGACCCATGTCTACCTGGACACCGCTCATGGTGTCAACCCAGTGGTGTCTAAGCTACCATACGGCCTGCAAGAGAAATGGGCACAACAGGGCTCAAGGTACAAAAAAGACTAACGTATTCTTTCCTCTATTCTCATACTTTTGCAGGTTCATTAGTGATCAAGCCTGGAGGAGAAACGATCCCAACTTCAGCTAACCCAACTTGCCTGCTTCATCCTCATCAAGGTATGATAACACAGCAGCTAAACGTAGAGACTTTAATAGAGCAATATCTGTTAAAAGGACAGACATCTTACCCCTCAGAACCTCACCTACTGATCAGGACGTTGTGGGTGACAGAGATAAAGACCCTAATAGTCAGTGTCCTATTTATCCTCTTAATAAATGTCATGGGCTTAGGGCAAAGACTTTACAAGAGCGCAGGGAGATTCTCAAGAAACTTGGAATATGCTACAAGTGCTGCGCTTCTTACAGCCATTTTGTTAAAGACTGAAAAGCTGTCATCAAGTGCACAGAATGCAGTAGCGACAGACATGTAACAGCTATGCATCCTACTCCACTTCCAGACAACCCACAGCAGCTACCTACCTCCACCCCTGTCTCAAATCATAGCGTGGAAGAAACAAAGTCATGGCCCAGCCAAAGATAATGTTTCTTCTTCATGCACAGAAGTCTGTGGAAAAGGCATGGTTCACAAATGCTGTGCCAAGATATGCCTAGTCAAGATATACCCAAAGGGTCATCCTGAGAAAGCTGCTAGGATGTATGCCATAATAGATGAACAGAGCAACAGATCACTGGTTAAGCCCAAGTTCTTTGAGATCTTTGGCAGAGGGTCACGCCACACCATATACTCTCAGAACCTGTTCTGATCTGTAGAGAGGGCAACCATGGTATGTGTGATTAGGTGATTCCATGTACACCTGCGGTATGCATTTATCTACGTTATTTTGGGTGAATCTACATCTCACCCACTACAGTGTAGCCCAGCACCTTGTGTCTGTAGAGACCTTCGACAGAAGGGTCGATGGGTTCATGGTCTCTCATATCAACAGGGAGAGAGGGCATACCCCTACCAACATTAGTTGAGTGTGACCAGATACCAGACGAAAGGGAAGAGATTCCTACTCCAGAAGCTGCACATCAACATCCTCACTTAAGGCACCTTGTTGATGATTCCTGCAATGGACTTGGGTGCTAAAATCTTAGTCCTGCTAGGAAGGGACATTCTCAGAGTACATAAAGTATGCGAACAGTGTGATAAACCTGACGATGCACCTTATACACAAAGACTTGACCTAGGCTGGGTAATAGTGGGGAATGCATGCTAGGCCAGGATGCGTACTTCATCCGAGATCCACTTCTTCAAAATGTACGTGTTGGGAAATGGACGTGTGCATCCCACTTCAAACAGTGCTCTCACCATTATGAAGTAAAGGAGAAGCCTCTTGACATCATCCAAGTACCTGATATTACTCCTGTCCTTTGTAATGACAACCTAGGTACCACAGTGTTTGGTACTACAAGTAAGGACAACAAAATAGCCTTGTCAGTTGAAGACAAAGTTCATCAAAATAATGGACAAAATTCTTCCAGGATGAGTCTAACAGCTGGGGTTGCACCATTAACTTTCGTGCTGCAAAGGCCAAGCTCCCAACCAATTGTGAACAGGCTCTATCCAGATTCAACTCACTTCAACGAACACTAAAGAACAGGCCTGAAATGAAGGTCCATTTCATCATCTTTATGAAAAGGATCCTTTACAATGATCACGCCGAACCAGTGCCACCACTTCAAAAAGACACGATGAATGCTGGTACCTGCCTTTCTTCGGAGTGTATCATCCACGTAAGCCAAAACAAAATCAGGATAAAATTTGACTCCAGTGCCAAGCATCATGGCGTATCCCTAAGCAATGTTCTTCTTATCGAACAACCTTGTAGGTTTAGAAGAGAACCAGTTGCCATAACTGCTGATATTGACCAAAAGTTTCATTGCTTCATTGTACGCGAAGACCATAGGAACTTCCGAAGGTTTCTGTGGCACCGTAACAACATAGACAATAAGATTATTGAATACCGCATGAAGGTGCCTTTCACACTGGCTGCCTGTTGCTGCAGCCGCATTTATATTTTAAAAGATGCGCCTCGGCTTCTTCTTCCGGTTCCGCGGTCCGGGAGAAGGCCCCGCCCCCTGCAGACGTCATCAGATGCACCAACCTGTGTGCGGCCTTGCGCATGCGCACAAGCGCTTAATGCACGTGGCCACCATCTTTGGTACCGGCGGCTGCCCTCACGCCGACTCGAGAGGGGAGCCGCCTGAACACGACAACAGCGGCTCCCCTCTACCGGAAAGTAGCGCAGAAGGAGGCAGACTTGCGGGGAGCGGCTTCCGGCACGGCCAAAGTACTACCGCTCCCCATAGGGAAAGGTCTCCTACGGCATCGGCCACAGACCTACCCCAGCGGCAGGTGCTGATTATGAGGTATGTCTTCTGCAGCGGATCACCGCTGCCCTGCTTCTCAGGATCTCCCATCCGGAGGACAGGAAACCTGAACTGGTGCTTGGTGGGGGTGTGTCCATTTTATCTTCATGTTTCCTGTCCAGGTGGGAGGTCCTGAGTCGCATAGGGTGCCGTCATGGGTGAGGGGAAATAGTCCCTCACCCGCTGTTGCAATATACGTATGGAGTGGATGCTCAACACTTCGTTGAGACTTATGTTGACGATGGACTTAAGTCTTTACCTACAGACGAAGAAGCCATAGACCTGCTCCAAAGGACACAAGGTATGCTTTCTGAGGCCAACCTCAGACTACACAAGATTGCCTCAAATAGTGTTGCTGTTATGAAAGCCTTTCAACCTAGCAATCATACCACAGGGTTTAAAGACTTAAATCTGGGAATGGACATGCCACCAGGCCAGTGTCTGCAAGTGCCTTTGCAAATTCTTCTTGGTTAACAGGTCTTTAATTCCTGCTGGATCATCCAGAAGAAACCACAGTATGTTTTTGGGTTATAGTGAAACTAAGAAGCTGGTTGGTTTATGTTTTTTGTTCCCGCCCATAGGGGGGTGGATGATGTAACTTTGCTTGATTGATGCATATATATAAGTCACTGTGAATCATGACATGTATCTATTGATAAAGGCTATATGCCGAAACGCATTATATGAAATAATCCACTGATGAGTAATAAAGAAGATTAATATTTCGCAACATATTGGCGCTTTGCTGGATTTTTCATTGATTCAGGTGGAGCACGCTCCTTTCGTGCAACGCCAGGTAATTAGCAGCAGGTGCCGGCTATATTCGATTTAATATGGTATAAATAGTGACATTTTACAATGCTAGGTGGGGAGTATGCTGTTACACAGTTGATATTTACATTAATGGAAATGAGAGTTTATAGTTCAGCTATCTTATGAGGTTTGTCCGCAGTGATTATATCTGCTTATACAGGCAAGGGATAGAGGTCTTACAAGGGATAGATCGCCATCACAACAATCGGAGTCAGAATAGCGCCTGATCTTCCCTCACAAAACTACAATCCCCATAATCCAGAGCTTTCCTGCTGTGAGTGTTGATGTTTATTGATTGGCTGCCTGATATACAGTCCAGTCACGCTCCCTCTACTCAGTAATCACCAGCACACTAACACGCCCTTTGTTTCACAAGACATTTAGCTAGAGAATTGACAGCAACACACTGAGCATGCTCGACCTAACAAAGGCTCAGAACTACAGGTCGATGACATGGTAATTTATGAGGAAACAGTGGGTAGCAGAGAAAGAAAACTACTACTGAACGGTAAATATGTGAAATTTACATTTATAGTGGGTAATTATTGATTATGAATTAGTCTAAAACATAAGTTATATTTATGGTAACCGGAGTACCCCTTTAAAGAAAGGCATAAAAATATTTAAAATCACACATCTACATAAAACCATACACAGATGATAAGAGTCCATTAACACATGTCTTATCCATATATGTTAAAGAGACACTTCTATCACAGTCTTTATTCATAAACACAATGGGGGGTATTTATCACACCCTGCACTCCTGAATTCTAGCTTCAAATATCACAAAATAGAGCTTTGCAACTTTTTAGAGTTACTTTTGCAAACCTTTTAACATTTTTACACCACTCATTTCAGTTTTAAAAAGTGGGTGGGAGAGTGTGTGTAGTTATGTATGTTGACAAGTTTTACTCCAGATGTATCAGTTAAGGGCCCTTTACATGGCCGAGAATCGCTAAGGGCTCTTTCACACCTGCGTTATTGTCTTCCGGCATAGAGTTCCGTCGTCGGGGCTCTATGCCGGAAGAATCCTGATCAGGATTATCCTAATGCATTCTGAATGGAGAGTAATCCGTTCAGGATGCATCAGGAAGTCTTCAGTTCCGGTACGGAACGTTTGTTGGCCGGAGAAAATACTGCAGCATGCTGCGCTTTTTGCTCCGGCCAAAAATCCGGAACACTTGCCGCAAGGCCGGATCCGGAATTAATGCCCATTGGAAGGCATTGATCCGGATCCGGCCTTAAGCTAAACGTCGTTTCGGCGCATTGCCGGAGCCGACATTTAGCTTTTTCAGAGTGGTTACCATGGCTGCCGGGACGCTAAAGTCCTGACAGCCATGGTAAGTGTAGTGGGGAGCGGGGAGCAGTGTACTTACCGTCCGTGCGGCTCCCCGGGCGCTCCAGAGTGACGTCAGGGCGCCCCAAGCGCATGGATCACGTCATCCATGCGCATGGGGCGCTCTGACGTCATTCTGGAGCGCCCCGGGAGCCGCACGGACTGTAAGTATACCGCTCCCCCGCTCCTACTATGGCAACCAGGACTTTAATAGCGTCCTGGGTGCCATAGTAACACTGAAAGCATTTGGAAGACGGTTCCGTCTTCAAATGCTTTCAGTACACTTGCGTTTTTCCGGATTTGGCAGGCACCTCCGGCAACGGAAGTGCATGCCGGATCCCAACAACGCAAGTGTGAAAGAGGCCTAACAAGCATTCATAGGAACGCTCATTAGTGATTATCTAGCAGTGCAAATGTGCTGCCAATTATGTGATGAAGTAAAAAAGCTCATTCAATCCAATCATTTCTGCACACATCTGCCGACCGCAGATTGTGCTGTGTAAACACAATCTGCTGCAATGACATTAGCAATCGCTCTTCCCCATACTCTGGAGATCACTGCATGTAAATGCAACAGTCTCCTCCACCAGTGAGCAGCAGATTGTCAGGAAGGAACGCTTCCTTCCTGAATCTGCTGCTCTGTCATTCCATCTGAAGGGATATTTAGGTCTATTTTAGACGACAGCATCCTGTGCGGGTATCACACTCCATGTGTGTCCGTGATTCCCTGTTATGAACACTAGTGGTTTCGCAGGAGTGCAAGGCATTACACTAATTTATGACGATGTGTCTCACTGGAAACATTACTGAGGAAACGCCCACCCTCACACACTCCACCTTCAGACAGCAGTATTTTGGGACTTGTAGGCAAGACCGCAGCAACACGGGAAAGGATTTTACCGTAAAGGAAGAAAAAGATGGTAGAACAGCATAGAAACACAAGAAAGGAGACTTGTTGCAGGGGTGAAGCAAACAGTAAGAACTGACTTAAAGGGAACCTGTCACCAGTTTTATGGTGTCCTAACTAAGGGCAACATAAATAAGTGATTGATTCTCTTAGCACAATGCTGGGTCACTTTCTTTAATTGACCCAGTCAATCTGCCAACATCTTGTATTGAAAAGCTCCAGCCATAATGATGAGTCCTGAATATTCATAAGCTCCTGACTCTTCCCACCTACCTGCTGCTGATTGACAGTTATTTTCCATACGAATCAGCAGCAGGTGGGCAGGGGAGTGGCTATATCTCCGAATTAAAAATATGCTGGACTCAATGACATCACGCTGGACTCAAATCAGCTCATTAGCATGCGGCATATTTGTGTGTATGAGGTAACCATCTGTCACACCAGTAAGTGAATACATCTAAGGTACTTTTTAGTAGTTAATGATTGTATATAATTAGTTAGATTATAATCAATGGCAGGTTCCCTTTAAGCTACTTTCACACTGGTGTTTTGGTTTCCATTTGCGAGATCCGTTCAGGGATCTCACAAGCGGTCCAAAACGGATCAATTTTGCCCTAATGCATTCTGAATGTAAAAGGTTCCGCTCAGAATGCATCAGTTTGCCTCCGTTCCGCTTTGGAGTTGGACACCAAAACGCTGCTTGAAACGTTTTGGTGTCCGTCTGACAAAACTGAGCCAAATGGATCCGTCCTGATACACAATGTAAGTCAATGGGGACGGATCAGTTTTCACTGACACGATATGGCACAATAGAAAACGGATCCATCCTTTATTGACTTTCAATAGCCGTTTTGGCTATGTTAAAGATAATACAAACTGATCCGTTCTGAACGGATGCATGCGGTTGTACTATCTGAACGGATGCGTTTGTGCAGATATATAACGGATCCGCACCAAACGTGTGTGAAAGTTGCCTTACTTGTAAATATACCTTTAGCTTTATAGAATAAAAATAAATAAATGGGAGTGCTTCTTTAAATATGTGGCAGCTACAGCCTAACTGGCCTTTCCCTGAATTTGATGGGGAAACAGCGCTTGTTATCAAAAGTGACAAATTTATCAAACATTCAAGATTTGATAAACTTGGTGCAAAGTACACCAACGTAGATAAAACTTTCAAAGTTACCCTCATAATGATAAAAAAAAGTGAGGGGAATTTTTTATCTTGTTTTATCTCAGCAGTACTATGCGATTACGCTGTTATGTAGCAGTCAACACAACTTATTACTTCTCTTAGATAAGTGATCCATTATCAGTTTACAGCTGCTGTGAGGGAAAGCAGTTAGGCCTGTATTACACTGGCCGATAGGCGGCCACATAATCCTGGTGTGGGCTGCAGGGACTGAAGTTTTAGCATACCGGCTGAGCTGACGTAGCACTCTAGATCACCACCGGACACCGACTGTAGCCAGGCTCACGCTGTAACGGCTGAACTGGAGATAACTTCAATGCTGGCTGCTTAACTCCCTAGATGCCGTGGTCAATAGGCAGTCAGAGGAACTAGGCTTCCTGTAACCATCGTGCCCCTGTGCACTATCATGGCAGCAAGGGGCCTGCCACATGTAAGTCTATTACATTGTGCCACAGACTAATAGATTGTCAATGTAACAGTTATACAGGTATACCACTGCATTTATAAAAGCCATGCCCCCTAGTGATTGAAATATATACAGTTGCAATAAAAAGTATGTGAACTCTTTGGAATCATATGGATTTCTGCACACATTGGTCATAAAATGTGATCTGATCTTCATCTAAAAGTCACAACAATAGACAATCCCAGTCTGATTAAACTAATAACACACAAAGAATTAAATGTTACCATGTTTTTATTGAACACACCATGTAAACATTCACAGTGCAGGTGGAAAAAGTATGTGAACCCCTAGACCAGGCATCCTCAAACTGCGGCCCTCCAGCTGTTGCAAAACTACAACTCCCAGCATGCCCGAACAGCCTACAGGTATCAGCCTACAGCAGGGCATTGTGGGAGTTGTAGTTTCACAACAGCTGGAGGGCCTTAGTTTGAGGATGCTTGCCCTAGACTAATGACATCTCCATGAGCTAATTGGAGTGAGGTGTCAGCCAACTGGAGTCCAATCAATGAGATGAGATTGGAGGTGTTGGTTACAGCTGCCCTGCCCTATAAAAAACACACACCAGTTCTGGGTTTGCTTTTCACAAGAAGCATTGCCTGATGTGAATGATGCCTCGCACAAAAGAGCTCTCAGAAGACCTACGGGCTCTTTCACACTTGCGTTGTCCGGATCCGGCGTGTACTCCATTTGCCGGAATTACACGCCGGATCCGGAAAAACGCAAGTGAACTGAAAGCATTTGAAGACGGATCCGTCTTCAAAATGCGTTCAGTGTTACTATGGCAGCCAGGACGCTATTAAAGTCCTGGTTGCCATAGTAGTAGTTGGGAGCGGTATACTTACAGTCCGTGCGGCTGCCGGGGCGCTCCAGAATGACGTCAGAGCGCCCCATGCGCATGTATGACGTGTCCATGTGATCACGTCATCCATGCGCGTGGGGCGCCCTGACGTCACTCTGGAGCGCCCGGGGAGCCGCACGGACGGTAAGTATACTGCTCCGCCGCTCCCCACTACACTTTACCATGGCAAACAGGACTTTAGCGTCCCGGCAGCCATGGTAACCACTCTGAAAATGCTAAACGTCGGATCCGGCGATGCGCCGAAACGACGTTTAGCTTAAGGCCGGATCCGGATTAATGCCCTTCAACGGGCATTAATTCCGGATCCGGCCTTGTGGCAAGTGTTCAGGACTTTTGGCCGGAGCAAAAAGCGCAGCATGCTGCGGTATTTTCTCCGGCCAAAAAACGTTCCGTTTCGGAACTGAAGACATCCTGAACGGATTTCTCTCTATTCAGAATGCATTAGGATAAAGCTGATCAAGATTCTTCCGGCATAGAGCCCCGACTACGGAACTCTGTGCCGGAAGAAAAGAACGCAAGTGTGAAAGGGCCCTAAGAATTGTTGACTTGCATAAAGCTGGAAAGGGTTATAAAAGTATCTCCAAAAGCCTTGTTGTTCATCAGTCCACGGTAAGACAAATTGTCTATAAATGGAGAAAGTTCAGCACTGCTGCTACTCTCCCTAGGAGTGGCCGTCCTGTAAAGATGACTGCAAGAGCACAGCGCAGACTGGATAGATCATCAGCATCTGATTGGCGGGGGTGCGACACCCGGGACCCCTGCTGTTTGAGAAGGCAGCAGCGCTGGCAGTAGCACCGCGGCCTTCTCGCTGTTTACCGCAGGCCCAGTGACGTCACGACTAGTATCAATGGCCTGGGCGGGGCTAAGCTCTGTTCACTTGAATGGAGCTTAGCCCCACCCAGGCCACTGATACTAGTCGTGACCTCACTGGGCCGGCGGTAAACAGCGAGCAGGCCGCGGCGCTACTGCCAGTGCCGCTGCCTTCTCAAACAGCTGATCGGCAGGGGTCATGGGTGTCGGGCCCCCGCCAATCAGATGCTGATGATCGATCAAGAGAATAGAATAGATCAGTTTAAATAAACTGCAGAACCCCTTTAAAGATGTAGCATCACTAATTGTATCCATAAGCCCAGCAACCTAGAACTGGCTTAGTCACCCCCCTCTAAACCCTCTAAGAGTACCCATCACTCCAAAACAGAATGCAATCAGCTGGCAGCATGTTATAATTGCCAAAGTTTTGTGGGAAAATATTCTGTAATTTATACATTTAAAATCTGATTTCATTGATCACAGGGGGAGGTAATTATCAGCTCTCTCTATACACACTTATGGCCCATTTAGGCTTCCCAATTGTCAGAATGAACATTTGTTTCCAATAATCTGCCTGTATAAGGCCCCTTACAGTTTGTTACGCTGCGAGTTTGCAGCGCAGCTCCCAGCACTGACAGGGTCACATTATATTGATTTATGCTGCTATGTAACCCTTACAGTTCTGGAATGTATTGGATAACACTGATATAATGCTGCCAGTGTTATCCAATACATTCCAGAACTGGTGAAATGATCTTGCAGACACCACAGTCATCGTCTCTGCGCAGCAGATTGTGCTGTCTAAACAGCACTCTGCTGCCAGAAACCGTGACAGTTGCCATTGCTCGTCCTCATACAGTGGAGGTGATCTCTGCAGGTAAATTCAGTGCTACACTTCCACTGACGAGCAGGCAGTTATTGGGAAGCAACGCTTCCTTCTCAAAAATTGCTCATCGGCACAGTGTAAACGAGCCTTTACACAAAGAAAGCTATCAATCACTGAAAACACCTCCCACACGAACAATGAAGTTGGAAAGAAGAAAGGGGCTATATGGGAATTATATATTAAGGACCTATCCTCAGGATACGTCATCAATATAAGGGTCCATTCACACAGCCGTAGAATGGGTCCGGAAGAGATGCGGACAGCAAACAGTGTGCTGTCTGCATCCGCATTTCCAGTGCACGGCCCCGATGTTCCAATCCGCGGCTCCCGAAAAAATATAACATGTCCTATTCTTGTCCGCATTAGCGGACAAGAATAGGCATTTCTATAAGGGTGTCGGGCCGGTGTATTGCGGATCCGCAACACACAACGGACGTGTGAATGGACCTTAAGGCTAATTTCACACTAGTGTTTTTGCTGGATTCGGCAGGGTTCAGTAAAAACGCTCCCGTTACTGATAATACTACCATCTGCATCCATTATGCATGGATCCAGTTGTATTATCTTTAACATAGCCAAGACGGATCAGTCATGAACTCCATTGAAAGTCAATGGGGAACGGATCTGTTTTCTATGGTGTCAGAGAAAACGGATCAGTCTTGCTCCGCATCCCAGGATGGAAAGCAAACCGCAGCTTGCTCTCTGGTATGAGAACGTTTTCAGTTACGTTTTTGTCCCCATTGACAATGAATGGGGGAAAAAACTGAAGCTTTTTTCCGGTATTGAGACCCTATGACGGATCTTAATACCGGAAAATATTAACGCTAGTGTGAAAGTAGCCTAAGATCTGCATGGGCCCACCTCCCAGGAACCCGGCTGATCAGCTGTTTGAAGAGGCTGCAGCGCTCTGAAAGCATGGGCTATTCCTACGCCAGTGATGTCACATCGGTCAGGCGGCCTAGGCGCAGATCATTCCCATTCGAGTGAATAGGGCTGAGCTGCAATACCAAGCACAGCTGCTATACAATGTACATCGCTGTGCTTCGTACACGGAAGAGACCACAGAAGCTCTTCAAACAGCTGATTGGAGTGGGTCCTGGAAGTTGGACCCCCACCAATCTGCTATTGCTGACTTGATATATAAATGACAAGTTTTAGTGAATCTTTTCCCTCATAAATGTATATCAATCTGCTCAACTTATCCTGTTCTATAATGCACTGCCTTCAGATTGTATTGCAATTTGTGGTGACAGAAGAGAGCGTGGAGCCAGCGCTGGGAAGCAGGTAAGACCTGTTACAGTACACTGCCAGCAGGCTGTTTCATAGAATGCTCGTAGTGGCAAGTATGAAACAAGCCTAAGTAAGCTTCCCTTTACAGGCCGCTTGGATTTACTGGCCCCATTAAGTGTTTTTGTACTTCTGTCAATGGCTATAATTTGACCTGTACAGCCTGCACTAGAGTCCTATTAGACGGGCAGATATTTTCTCATTAGCGAGCAGCAAAATGTATGCGTTTGAAAGATGTGCAGCTAGATGAGAATCACTGAAGATTTTTGGCTTGCCCATTATTGCAATCACTGCTGTCATCTCGAGAGGTAATACACTGCTAACGACTGGAAGATTTCGGATTAGACAAGGGGATGTAGTGGCAACAATAATCTTTCAATCAGATCCAAAGATCCAAGCTGGAAAATTGACGATTCATTGCTTGTCTTTCGATTGCTACGTGCTATTACAAAGATAACATTACCATATTGACAGGTGTGTAAATGGTTATCTACTGACTTTAGAAAACGGTAAAGCAGTCAGTGTAATTCAATAGATATAGATTCCAGGTCTCACAGGGACAGACTTTAGGCTGCGCAGAATGGGAACTGACTGAAACAGGCAGCGAGTTTCTCACTCTGAACTCGCTCATGTGTGTCTGCCCTTAAAGGGGTTATCTGGGTACATTATTTTCTATGTGCTTCTACTGCCAGGCCCTGCAACCTCCTAATGTACTCGGGCTACTTTTTCTGTCCCACTCCAGAGATCAGGAGAGTGGTCACATAACTGCACCCTCTGCGGAGACTGGATTTATTCTGACATCACGACCAGGCCTGCTGCCATGATGCCCTTCATCAGAATCCCTGCCCAAATGATCATATCAGCCCCGTGTGATCCTGGAGTCCACTGCTTCTCCTATTGAGGCAGTGCAGTGGGTGGCGTTCTCAGCTCGGGGAAAGGTGTAGTGGGCGTTTACATTTCTGTGAGATCCTGCAGCACATGGCGCTATGGGAAGCGTTGTGGCTGCTGCTCATCTACACCCACAATCCGGAAGTTCAGGTTGTAAACAAAGAAGCGCAGCAGGAGCACAAAGATTGAAGTGAAGACTCAGGAAAAGTTGACAAGTACAGTAACATACGGTGTAGGAGACTAGATGAGAGTTACACAACTAAATGACATTTAAGAGCCTGCACAACCCCTTTAAGGCTATGTTTACGTATGTATTGAGGGCTTAGCACGCAGTCATATTTTTTTCATACACAAAAACAGACATTAGTGGAAACAAACAGGCGTTACCGGTGGTCGTTATATGACGAATCGAAAACTGCAGTTTCTGTTTAGCTGACAATAACTGATAGAAATAACTGAAGTGTGAACTCTGCCTTTAAGGGGTTGTCCCACCGGGGTTGCTGCTGCTGATCCCTAAACTTACTGTTTCCTCTGGGGGTGGTTACCCGTGTACAAATTCATAGCACAGCAAGAAGCACTTTGATGACATCATCGCACTGCTTACCTGTGCGAGCGCTTACATGCTTTGCTGCCAGCTGGCTGTGACATACTTGAGAACCAAGGTGGCAGAGACAGGAACGTATGCGTTCTCACATGACTCCGGCCACCACAGAAGCATCCACGCCTCTTCTCCTGATGTCCAAGTCTGCCAAGTGCAGATGAGCAGCAGATTTTCAGGACGGAAGCGTTCCTTCCCGACAAGTGGCTGCTCGTTCATTGGAGGAGACCGCCGCATTTACATGCAGAGATCACCTCCACAGTAGGACAGCAGATCACTGTTTAGACGGCACAATCTGCTGCCCAGGAACGCTCGTTCCCGATCACTGCAAGGTGTAAATCCACCATAGCACGCTCTTTTGCGTATTTAACTCTTAAAAAGATCTTGCGTTTTACCTCCCTACCTTCCCAGAGACAATTTTTTTATTTTCTTGTTCTCATAGCTATATTAGGGCTTGTTTTTTTTGCAGGACAAGTTGTACTTTCTAATAGCTCCATTTACTATTATTGTGGAGCTGGGAAAAAATAAATAAAAAATTCAAGCAGTTTTATTTTTACATTATTCCCTATGTAGAAGGCATGCGTGTTGGCCCCATGTTCATATGTGCCCACATTGGCAAAAAAATAATGTTTTAATATATGCACATGAGCCTCTAGGTGCAAAGGGGGCGTTGCCATTACACCCAGAGACTCTGCTCTCTCCGCAACTGCTGCGCCCTCTGCACTTTGACAGGGCCAGGCAGTGAAAACATTGTGCCCGGCCCTGTCAAAGTGCAGAGGACACGGCAGCTGCAGAGAGAGCAGAGGCTTTAGGTGTAACGGCAATGCCCCCGTTGCACCCAGAGACTCATGCTCATATATTAAAACAATTTCTTAGCAATGCCGGCACATATGAACATAGGACCAACACAGATGCCTTCAGCAGCCAAGAGCACATGTAACAGGTCAGCCAGTGTCATAGGGACAGAACTGCTGACAGATGCCCCTTTTATAGGCCTGCTGAAAGCAGCCAGCAGCTGGGGCCGAGCACAGGGAATAGAACAAGTCTGCGGCCACGTTGCAGGATGTGCTCAGCACCAGGGTGCATGTCATTGACCTGTCCATCTCGCATTGACCTGCACCCCCTCCCCAGCACAATAGGCCGCAGCCTCGTGGAGCCGTCCTCCCTCCTCCTCACAGAGGACACCACCCAGCCAACACCGCGGCGCACCCTCACCTCCTGGTTGAATGCGTTCACGGCGTCCATGCTGTCTGCGCTACCGTGGAACAGGCCGCAGAAGAGGAGGGGTCAGGCGACGTCTCGGAGGAGTCTTCTTCTGCGCCTCAGTCTCTCCAGCTCCGGCAGAACCCGCTACCGTTGTTCCGACATGTCCCGTGCACTGAGGGAAGCGACGGAGGAAGGGGTGGGACGACCAGACGGCCAAGGTTTGAGGGAAAGGATAAAAGGAGACCGCGGAGACTAGCTCGCCGCCTCACCGCCGGAACAAGATGGCCGACCTCAGGCCGCCCAAGGCACGCCGGGAACGCACAGTCAGACCGCGAGGTCGCCGCCCCCTCCTCCTCGTGACGTAACTGACTTCCCGCCTTCCACAGTTTGGGAGAGCGAGCTGGAGAGGTCACGTGATCTCCAAGCGGCTTCCCGCCTCTTTTTGTTGTTGTCTGTTTTCTGAGGCGACATTTGTCCTCAGGGTCTCAGGTCGCTATAATGGCGCGCTGTGCTGTGCGGTCACCTTTGTGCCCAGAGCTTTCCTGGTGGCGTAAAGCTTTATAAATGGCTGGTCTCTGGGAAGCTCTACCAATTTATTTTATACATTTGCCCATATTGATGGTCAAAAAGTGTTTGTGGTTGCTTGACAGAACAGAATGTCTGTGGCAGCCCCCAGGAAGAGCTATTGTCTCTGTTATCAGCACTTGTACTGGTTTATATTAGAAGTAGAAATGTTTTCTCCGGGCGAATTATTACTTTATGATCCCTGATTGATGTCCATCATCAGTTTTGGATCCCTGGTTTAACCCTCTTAGTGGGCAGCCTGTTTTGGGCATTTATGACAAAGCAACTTCTTTCGTCGTCTTCCAACAGCTATAACTTTATTTTCCTGGCTATGTAGCCTTAGGGTCCATTCACACGTCCGCATTTTTATATCCGGGATTGCGATCCGTTTTTTGCGGATCCGTTGTTCCGCAAAAATGTTTCCGTATATCATCCGTATGTTATCCGTTTTTGCGGATCCGCAAAAACTGATAACATGATGTAATTTTAAAATGCTAATAAAGTTGTAATATAACTATAACAGCGGATCCGCAAAAACGGGTGACATACGGATAGCATCCGTGTGACATCCGTTTTTTTTTGCGGAACCATAGAAATCAATGAGACAACGGGGCGCATTTAACGGACTAGAATAGGACCTGATCTATTTTTATGCGGAGCATCGGAACGGGCATACGGAAGCGGACAGCACACGGTGTGCTGTCCGGTTTTTTTGCGGATCCATTGAAATGAATGGTTCCGCATCCAATCCGCAAAAAAAACAGATCGGATGCGGTTAAAAAATGCGGACGTGTGAATGGACCCTTAGGGTGTGTTTTTTGCTGTTAGTATTATTATAACGATACCACATATGTATAGGTTTTTTATGCCTAAATAGTGTAAAGATTAATTTAACCCCTTTGGGACACAGCCTTATTTCACCTTAAGGACTTGGCCATTTTTTGAAAATCTGACCAGTGTCACTTTAAGTGGTGATAACTTTAAAACGCTTTGACTTATCCAGGCCGTTCTGAGATTGATTGTGAATCACCATGGTAAAAGATCATGTGACGTACCATGTGATGACCGGAGTGACGTCATCCCAGGTCCTTAAACTATAGTTAATGCTCTCCACAGGTCCTATACAGTAAAAGAGTCAGACGGAGATGCCCGCATCGCGAGCAAGTGGATTAAGGTGAGTTAAATGTTTTTTTATTTTTTTTAACCCCCTCCAGCCCTGTTTTACTTAGCATTCTGTATTCAGAATGCTATTAGTTTCCCTTATAACCATGTTATAAGGGAAAATAATACTATTTACAGAACACCGATCCCAAGCCCGAACTTCTGTGAAGAAGTTCGGGTTTGGGTACCAAACACGCGCGATTTTTCTCACGCGAGTGCAAAACGCATTACAATGTATTGCACTCGCGCGGAAAAATCGCGGGTGTTCCCGCAACGCACCCGCGCATTTTTTAGCAACGCCCGTGTGAAAGAGGCCTAATATGTATACTTTTTTTTATTTATGTAAGTTTTACACAATGATTTCATTTTTGAAGCCAAAAAAATCATGTTTTAGTGTTTCCATGGTCTGAGAGCCATAATTTTTTCAGTTTTTGGGCGATTATCTTAGGTAGGGTCTCATTTTTTGCGGGATGAGATGACGGTTTGAGTGGCACTATTTTGGGGTGCATATGACTTTTTGATCACTTGCTATTACACTTTTTGTGATGTAAGGTGACAAAAAATCGTTTATTTAGCACATTTTTTTTTTTTTTTTTTACAGTGTTCATCTGAGGGGTTAGGTCATGTGATATGTTTATAGAGCCGGTTGATACGTACGCGGCGATACCTAATATGTATACTTTTTTTTTTTCCCTATTTTTTACCAATTTTCTTTTAACTTTATTTGGGGAAAATGAAGTTTTTGTTTATTTTTACTTGAAACTTTTCATTTTTGGGGGGGAAAACTTTATTTTTTTAACTTTTTTTTTCACTTTATTTTTTGTCCCACTTTGGGACTTGAACTTTTGGGGGTCTAATCCCTTTACAATGCATTCTAATACTTCTGTATTGGAATGTATTGGCTGTTTGAGTAATACAGTGAGTATTACTCATACAGCTTCCGGCCTGTGAGATCCAGGGGGCTGGATCTCACAGGCTCGTCACCGGAAGGCAGCGCGATGCCTTCCTTAGGTATCGCGCTGCCTTCCATGCCATCGGGTCCCCCCTACAGCCGCATGGGGACCTGATGGCACCGCCCGCCGCAACCGCAGGTAAAAGCCGCAAACCGCAGGTCTGAATTGACCTGCGGTTTGCGGCGATCGCCGACACGGGGGGGTCACGGGACCCCCCCCCCGCGCATTTAGCCAAGGTGCCTGCTCAATCATTTGAGCAGGCACCTTGTTCCGATCACCGCCCGCCGGGCGGCGGTGATCGGAAATACACATGACGTACTGGTACGTCATGTGTCCTTAAGTACCAGGACAACATGCCGTACCGGTACGTCATGTGTCCTGAAGAGGTTAAAGTTTGAAGAAAAAAACACCATATTTTGACCCACAACTTTTTTATAGTTATATCTACTGATCTGTGTGGGAACAAATTTTTTGTGTGACTGTAGTTTTTATTGATACCATTTTGGGTTGTGTGACTTTTTGATCACATTTTATTTCCTATTTCTGGGTAAGAGAAGCAATGACAAAATTACAAATTGGCCATTTTGACCCTTCTTTCCGTTACTCAATTTGCCGTATTGGAAAAATATTTTTATATTTTAACCCCTTAAATTGTCCCATCTCAGACAATGGGGCATATTGCTAGGATATGCCCTCATTGTCTGATAGGTGTGGGTCCCACCGCTGGGACCAGTACCTACACTGAGAACGGAGGGCGCACGCGCAGCCGCCCTCCATTCATTTCTATGGGCCGCCGAAAATAGCCAAGCGCTGGATTATCTATTTCCATTACGCCCCATGACAGCACCTGTAAGAGATCCTCCCCCTTCTGGACAGGAAACAGGAACTTCCCAGATCTTTAAATAGGGTTCATCCCATTCCATCCTCCGTTTCTTCCTGTTTCCTGCCCTTAGGATAGGGGTTGAATCTTTCACGGATCACTTAGGAGGCTGCAAGGCTTCTAGTTTTTTTTATGCCATACCTGTTAGAAGTTCCTGACGGCGTAAGTCTCCACTAGGAGCCGCTGTTAAAGTCCGGTACGCACGGTCCTTTATGCCATGGGGTGATGCCTGGCAGACACCTCGTACCTTCATACTTGCGGCCAGGCAAAGTTCCGGTGGGAGGAGGAGGGTGTCCTCTCCCTGGCTCAGCGGGCTCATGCAGGTCCTGGTTCCGGCGCGCATCCATAGGCGCGCCAGAAGTGACATGTGCATTCCAAACGTAGCAGGGGAGGGGCAAAAAACATGACGGGCATTGTGCGACCCATGAGAAGAGGACACCAGCCAGCCAAATTGGAAGGAGAGGTGAATGCAGCGGACAGCAAGACTTTCCTTCTAGTCCCCCTCCAGTGTATCACCATCATGCAGGAGGAAGGGGATACTCAGCAGCGCATGGAGAAGCAGGAGCAGCACACAGAAACCAGCATGGCACTCCTGGGAGGGGTTGTACCCCACAGTCTCCCTTTGGGGAGATTATCTCTTTATAATATTCTCCAGTAATTGTGTGGGCTATGTGTTGATACAGGTGAAAGAGGCCCCCAGGAAGGCTACGCACAAGTCGAAAGGGAGAGAATGTGGGATTTGTAAAAAAGAAGTTGAGCCCGTCTTATCCAAAAGCCTGCTGTCAACCCTGCCTCAACAAATTCGTAGCGGAAGAATCCCCATCTTTGTTCCAAAATATACAGAATCTGGTCAGGATGGAAGTCCGTTCCTCTGTGGAACAATTTAAAAAAATCGCTTTCGGGTTCTTCCAGGCAGAAGGAAGCGAATTAGACTTATCGGAGGAAGAGGGAGTGGTAGAAAGCTCAGATTCCTCTTCTGAGGACCTTACAGGAAGGCCCCTGTTTAAAGTAGAAGACAACGACCTTGTTTTAAAAGCAGTGAGGGCCACCATGGAGATAGAGGATGAAAAAGAGTCAAAGTCCAAACAGGAAATAATGTTTGACAGCCTGAAACCAAAGAAGGCCAGAGTATTCCAGGTCCAAGATTGTATTAAGGAGTTGATAAAGAGGGAATGGAACAAGCCGGATAAAAAAAATTTGGTCCCCAGATCAGTTAAAAGGAAGTACCCCTTTAATGATGAAGATGTCGCAGAGTGGCAGGAGGTCCCAAAAGTAGATGCTCCAGTGGCGAAAGTTAATAAAAGATCAGCACTCCCATTTGAAGATCTGGGATCCCTTAAGGATCCAATGGATAAGAGGAAGGACACTTATCTAAGAAAAAATTGGGAGGCATCTACATCTTCCTTTAAACCAAATATTGCTTTGACTTCTGTCGCTAGGTCTCTCAAAATCTGGTTAGGAGAGTTAGAGTCACACATTGCTAACCGAACCCTGAGGGAGCAACTCATAGAAGCAATCCCAACAATGACAAAAGTGGTAGATTTTATTTCGGATGCGTCAGCTGATGCTCTAAGGTTATCCGCTAGAGCAGCCGCCTTATCAAATTCGTCCAGAAGATCTCTTTGGCTCAGAGATTGGAAAGGTGATGTTGCTTCCAAATCAAAGTTGTGTGCCATTCCTTGCCAAGGAAATTTTTTATTTGGCCCAGTACTGGACGAGATATTAGATAAAGCATCTGATAAGAAAAAGACATTTCCAGTAACTAGTTTTCCAAAACAGAAAAGACCATTTCGTCTCAGAGACAAAAAGAACGAGGATAGGTTTCAAAAGAAAGGCAGTGACTGGAGGAGAGATAAATCAAAGGGCCTTTTATTCAGGTCCAAACCCCAGTCCTCCAACGTTCCCCAACAATGATGCCAGGGCTTAGGTGGGGGTCGGCTGTCTTCTTATTTTCAAGCCTGGCAAAGTATAACATCAAGTACATGGGTAAAGGATATTATAAAGGATGGCTACCGGCTGGAATTCAAAAGACTCCCACCAAAAAGGCTAACACTTATGACATTAAGTCAGCACTCTCCAAAACAAACAGAGTTATTAGGCGAAATAAGAAACCTCATGGACAAATCAGTACTAGTCCCAGTTCCAACAGAAGAGATAGGAAAGTGTTTTTATTCCACGTTCTTTTTAGTCCCCAAACTGAATGGGTCCTATCAGACTATAATAATTCCAAATGCAACATCTTTCAAGTGCAACTCTTTAAGTGCATATACAGAATTATACCAGAATGTAATATTATGGATATGGAATCCACTTTGTCATCAATGCCTACTGACCATCACCCAATTCTCTCCTCTCAAGGTATGTCTCCACTGAAGCTAACTGCTGCACCCAGCTTTTCCACAGTCTGATATTGTCCACACCCCTCATCTTTCCTTCTCATTCCCTGGTATGTCTCCACTGAACTTTAATGTTTCTTTCCCTGCTGGATTTATTGAGTATTTGTTTACATTGACAATTTCACCCCTATATCTGGTCCTCCCTTGATTAGGCCATATGTAGCCCCCTCCCCTCCTGGTCACACCTGACTGAACACTGAGTGGTATAAATCTAAGTTCCTAGGTCTTCCAGAACTTGGTTTTTCCAAATGCAACATCTTTCAAGTGCAACTCTTTAAGTGCACATACTGAATTATACCATAAGTGAACCACATGTAATTACAGACATAGTTATTGCAAACAATGTTAAAATTTTTCCTCTTACTCTTCCCACTTTTCTAAGACCTCCTGAAACACCCCCACATCCATTCACCCAGCAAGGACCTATTTATCTCTCCCGCCATCTTACCATCTCATCTGACCGCTTGCACAAACCTGTTTGGTAACCTAAAACACTTCCTTCCCAAACACACACACAGATACCTCATGCCCTCTCTTATTCTCATCTATTAACACTTTCTCTGCTTCTCCTTACTATTGGTGATATTTCTCCAAATCCAAGTCCCCCTCAGCAAATCCCCACTATCGCCTCCACATCCCAGTACATGTCTTCTACAAATTTCTGCAACCCCTTAAACCTAATAACCATTCCTCTGAACCCTGATCCTTTGGTTCCTCTTGCAGGAGCATTATGGAATGCACGCTCTGTCTGTAACAAACTGTCCTACATTCATGATCTTTTTATCTCTTTAAAAAACTTTCCTTTCTGGGTCTCACAGAAACATGGCTGACACTTCCTCCCCTGCTACACTCTCATATAGTGGTTTTCATTTCACTCACACCCCCCGCCCCGGCTGCAAACATGGTGGAGGAGTTGGCCTTCTCCTATCAGACACCTGCTCCTACAGCCCATCTCCACTGCCACCCTCCATTACGCTCACTTCATTTGAAGTACACTCTGTTCGCATCTACTCTCCCTCCATTCTTCTAGTAGCTGTCATTAACCGCCCCCCAGGGCCAGACACCATCTTTCTTGACCACTTTAACACCTGGCTACTACACTTTTTTTCTGCCGACATCCCCACTATCTGTAATGATCGGCGTCACGCAGAGGGAGGGAAATGGGAAGGCCCTGTCCAAGGGAGAGGGAAAGGTGGTGAGCCCTGACTCACCTTGCGGCTGGCACCTGACTGCCCTGACGTCCCTAGACGGGTTCCTCACCCGTACGCCGATCACGTGCCTAAACCCTGGCTTTCCCTAAGATGAGCCCTATGTAGTGAACGGGGCGGTGGGATCACTAGTCCGCACCACTGACACTAAGAGGAAAACACCAAGGAGACGACAGACAATACAGACAAACATATAATCCCAGGTGGGCGACCACAGCAGACCACAAAGGCCCAACAGGGATCCGGAGGGTAACGTTCTGGAACAACAACCAGGGAACACAGCTACACAGCTCCAGTGGGTCAGTATAGAAGTCCAGGCAGGAAGCTCTATATCTGGCAACCAGAGAAGTGGGAGAGGGGAATATAAGGAGGTTGGGAGTGCTGGACAAGAAACAGCTGAGGAAAAGGAGCTACGGATCCCTGAGTGAGCCAAAAAGGGTTGCAAGGCAAACCCAGAAAGCTACCATAAAGAAACAGCTCTATCTTTCTACATAGAGTGCGCAGCCACCACCTGCGACTTCCTGACCCCGGGTATAACGGAGTCAGGTGTGGCTCTTGACACCCTCGTGACAGTACCCCCCTCTCTACGAGGGGCCTCCGGACACTCAGGACTAGGTCTCTCAGGATGAGAGGCATGAAAAGCCTGAACTAACCTGTCGGCGTTTACCTCAGACGCTGGAACCCACATTCTTTCCTCGGGACCGTAACCCCTCCAATGAACCAGATATTGAAGAGAGCGGCGGACGCGACGAGAATCAACAATTTTGGATATCTGAAACTCTAGATTACCATCCACAGCAACAGGAGGGGGTGGCAGCGGTGACGGTTCTAGAGGTGGAACATACTTCTTGAGTAACGACTTATGGAAGACGTTATGCATTTTAAAAGTCTGAGGTAGCTCCAGGTGAAAAGCCACGGGGTTAATGATGGCTACTATTTTGTAAGGGCCAATGAACCTAGGACCCAGTTTCCAAGAGGGAACCTTTAATTTAATATTCCTAGTAGACAACCACACATAGTTATTCACTCCTAGGTCCGGACCTGGCAACCGTCTCTTATCAGCCATGCATTTATATTTACCTCCCATATTTTTCAAGTTAGCTTGCACCTTGCCATACAGACGAAAGAGATGACGAAAACCGTTCCTCTTCGGGAACCCCAGAAGACCCCCCCTCTTTGAAAGTACAGAATTGGGGATGAAAACCATATGCACCAAGAAATGGTGACTTACCAGTAGATTCCTGACGGCGATTATTTATGGCAAACTCGGCTAACGGTAAATATGATGACCACACCTCTTGGTTTTCAGACACAAAACATCTTAGATATGTCTCAAGGTTTTGGTTGGTACGCTCAGTCTGTCCATTCGACTGAGGATGGAAAGCTGAGGAAAAGGACAAGTGTACCCCCAAACGGGAACAAAAAGCTTTCCAAAATTTTGAAATAAACTGGGTTCCCCCATCCGAAACAACATCGGAAGGGACCACGTGAAGCTTCACGATTTCACTGATGAATACCTGAGCAAGAGTCT
Source organism: Bufo bufo (assembly GCF_905171765.1). Classification (NCBI taxonomy): domain Eukaryota; kingdom Metazoa; phylum Chordata; class Amphibia; order Anura; family Bufonidae; genus Bufo; species Bufo bufo. The sequence goes on from NC_053391.1 coordinate 47,410,130, forward strand.
TAGCATTAGGTAGTGCGGGTAACGCAATGAAGTGTACCATTTTGCTAAACCTGTCCACTACTACCAAGATAACTGTTTTACCCGCAGACAAAGGTAAGTCAGTGATAAAATCCATTGACAGATGTGTCCATGGCCTATTGGGAATGACAAGTGGCAATAAAGACCCTGCAGTCAGGCGTGGCTCTTGACACCCTCGTGACACTATCATCATGGGTGACTTCAACATCCCTATTGACACCTGCCACTCAGCCGCCTCTAAACTCCTATCACTCTCTTCCTCCTTCGGCCTCTCACAGTGGTCTTCAGCTCCCACCCACAGAGATGGTCACACTCTGTATCTTATCTTTTCCCGCCTCTGCTCCCTATCTAACCTTCTAATTCGCCTCTCCCCCGATCCGACCACAACCACCTTCATTGGTCTCTTCTGCTGCTCCCCCGGTCCAGACACTAGCATACCCCCGCAGGAACCTTAAACATCTCGACTTTGGCTTGTTTTCTGACTCTCTTCTGCCACTCTCTACCATCTGTTCCCTCCAAGACCCAGATGCTGCCACCACCCTGTACAACACCACAACAAGTACAGCTCTGGACACTGTTGCACCCCTCACACACAACAAAACCCGAAAAATCAACAGACAACCCTGGCACACCAACCTGACCAAAAAAACTCAGACAAGCTTCCAGGGCTGCTGAGCAGCGATGGAAGAAATCCCATTCTAAAGATCACTTCACCGCATGCAAGCAATCCCTCCTCTTATTCAAATCCTCACTCGCTGATGCAAAACAGGCCTACTTCTCATCTCTCATATCTTCCCTGGCGCACAGACCTAAACAACTTTTTAACACTTTTAACTCCCTTCTCCGTCCCCCAGCGCCCCCACCCTCTCATCTCAGCTGAGGACTTTGCCACATACTTCAAAAAAAAGATAGTCAACATCAGAGAAAGCTTCAGTACACAGTCTCCACAGACCCTCTACACAACTGCTCGGTCCTCTGCTCCCAAAACCCACTTCTCCACCATTACAGAAGAAAAACTCTCCACTCTACTCTCCAGGTCACATCTCACCACCTGTGCACTTGACCCAATCCCATCCCACCTCATCCCTAACCTCACCACAGTGTTTATCCCAGCCCTAACTCATATCTTCAACCTATCACTAACCTCTGGTATCTTCCCCTCTGCTTTTAAACATGCTACCATTACACCCATCCTCAAAAAGCCTTCACTTGACCCATCTTCTTTGTCCAGTTATCGCCCCATAACACTTCTTCTATATGACTCAAAGCTACTTGAACAGCATGTCCATTCTGAACTGTCCTCTCACCTCTCCTCCTGCTCCCTCTTTGACCGCCTACAATCTGGCTTCCGACCCCATCACTCGACTGAGACCGCCCTTACCAAAGTCACCAATGACCTACTAACAGCCAAAACCAAAAAACATTACTCTGTCCTCCTTCTCTTTGACCTGTCCTCTGCCTTTGACACTGTCAACCACTCCCTTCTGTTGCAAACTCTCTCATCTCTTGGCATCACTGATCTGGCCCTCTCCTGGATGACATCATACCTCACAGACCGGACATTTACCGTCTCCCACTCTCACACCACCTCCTCGTCTCATTACCTCTCTGTTGGTGTCCCGCAAGGATCTGTCCTAGGACCCCTGCTCTTCTCTATTTACACTTTTGGCCTGGAACATCTCATAGAGTCCCATGGCTTTCAGTATCACTCTTATGCTGACGACACACAAATCTACCTCTCTGGTCCAGACATCACCACCTTATTATCCAGAATCCCACAATGTCTATCTTTTATATCATCCTTCTTCTCCTCTTGCTTTCTAAAACTTAACATGGATAAAACAGAATTCATTATCTTTCCCCCATCTTGCTCAACCCCCCACGATCAATGGATGCGCACTCTCCCCGATCAACCAAGTCCGCTGCCTTGGAGTGACCTTGGATTCTGCCCTCTCCTTCCGACCGCACATCCAAGCCCTTTCCACCACCTGCCGCCTCCAACTCAAAAACATCTCCCGCATCCGCGCTTTCCTTAACTTTGAATCTGCAAAAATGCTTATACATGCCCTCATCATCTCCCGCCTAGACTACTGCAACATTCTCCTCTGTGGCCTTCCATCTAGCACTCTCGCACCCCTCCAATCTATCCTCAACTCTGCTGCCCGACTAATCCACCTCTCACCCTGTTACTCCTCTGCCAATACCTTCACTGGCTCCCCATTGCCCAGCGAATTCAGTTAAAAATACTAACAAATACATACAAGACCGTCCACAACCTGTCCCCTCCCTACATCTCTGAGCTACTTTCCCGATACATCCCCACACGCAGTCTCCGATCCTCACAAGACCTCCTTCTCTCCTCTCCTCTTATCACCTCTTCCCACAATCGCCTTCAAGATTTCTCCCGTGCATCCCCCACACTCTGGAACTTGCTACCCCAACATATCAGACTCTCACCTACAGTGGAATCCTTCAAAAGAAACCTATAAACCCACCTATTCAGACAAGCCTACAACCAGTGACCCTGCTGCCTCTATACCGCCATGACCAGCTTCACCCTCACCTACTGTGTCCTTCTCCCATACCATGTAGATTGTAAGCCCTCACGGGCAGGGCCCCCTCTCCTTCTGTACCAGTTTGTAACTCGTCTTGTTTATGTTTAGTGCAATTGTCTCTATTATGTATGTATACCCCTTTTCATATGTACAGCGCCATGGAATGAATGGCACTTTAATAATAATAATCTAAAGAATCTGAATTTATATCTAACATACCAAAAATTCTGCATGGAATCAATATCGTCAACAACTCTACATCTGTTCCCCAACTGCTTCATGGCGTCAATAGATATCAAGGGTGCCTATTACCATGTGCTTATTCACCCCTTCGTCTCAGAAATATCTCAGGGTGGCAGTACAGGGGAAGGAATCAGTCGTCCCTCTTCAGTTCAGGGCCCTCCCCTTTGGGATATCACAGGCACCCAGAATTTTTACAAAGTTGATGGAGGAAGTGATGGCACAAATAAGGAGGTCAGACATTATAATTATTCCTTATCTAGACAACCTGCTAGTAGTGGGACAATCTCCAGAATTCCTTTCAGTTCAAGTACATGAAGTATTGAAAACGTTAATGAACCTGGGTTGGATTATAAATTGGGAAAAATCGCGGCTGACGCCGAGCTTCCAATGTGCCTTCCTGGGAATTCAACTAGATTCCTTATCCCAAAAGTCATTCCTCCCGATGACAAAGCTTCTGTCAATATAACAAAGGATAAGGGAGTTCAGCAGGTCCATGTCAATCCTAGGTTTAATGACATCCTGTATACCGGCAGTAAGATAGGCACAGGTCAGATCCAGAATTCTCCAGATGCATATTCTCTCTCTCTGGGACAAGAAACTAGGTACTCTAGATCTCAAAGTTCCGTTACCCCTGTCGGTAAGAGACTCCCTGATGTGGTGGACAAGGTCAGAGAACCTAAGTCAAGGTGTGGAATGGATAAAGGACAATCCTCTAATCATCACAACCGATGCCAGCCCTCAGGGGTGGGGGTCTCACTCAGTTTTGGGGTTTTCCCAGGGGCAGTGGTCAGTATTTCAAAGTCAACAATCCCAAAATTACAGAGAGCTGAGAATGATATACTGTGCCCTGATGAAATGGTTTCCTTCCCTAAGAAACAGACATATCAGAATTCTGTCGGACAGTGCGACAGCGGTAGCATACATCAACAGAAAGTGGGGGACGAGATCTCTTCAACTTCTAAAATTGGCATCCAAGATTTTCCAACTGCTAGAAGGGGAGTTCTAGGGTCAGAGAACTCCCAGACAGACTTCCTGAGCAGGCTCAAGGTCAGTCAGGGCGAATAGTGCCTGTGCCAGGAAGTATTTGATCAAATAGTGCATCTCTGGGGTCCCCATCTATAGACCTATTTGCTTCCCAGTCCAAAGGGAAATGCAATAAGTTTTTTTTCCCTCAACCCAATGGATCAGGCCGAGGGAATCGATGCTCTGTCATAACCTTTGGGCAAGGATCTGGTTATACGCATTCCTACCTCTTACGCTTTTACCCAGAGTAGTCCAGAAAATAAGAAGGGAGGAGGCAATGGTAATCTTAATAGCCCCCTATTGCCCGAAGAGAGTATGGCTTACTTGGCTAAGGAAGCTGTCTTTGGCGGATCCCTGGACACTTCCAGAGAGGGACGATTTGTTGTTTCAGGGACCCCTTCGTCATCCCAAGATAAGGAATCTACACTTGACAGCATGGATATTGAGAGGAGGTTCCTCAGAGCCAGGGGATTGTCAGATCAGGTAGTAGAGACTCTACTAGCCAATAGGAAGAAAAAGTGACCACTGATATTTATCTAAGAATTTGGAAAACCTTTATTAGGTTTGCAGGCACAGGTCTGGATCTGTCAGTTCCTCCAGAGATCCCTCTGATTTTATATTTTTTGCAGGAAGGTCTAAATAATAAATTAAGGCCTAGTACACTAAAAGTTCAGGTCTTTGTCCTTAGTGTTTTGTTTGACTGTACTTTAGCATCTCATCCTTGGATCAAGAGATTCATAAAGGCGTCAATTAGATTAAATCCTCTTCTTAAACCCAGATCATCTTCCTGGGATTTAAATATTGCCCTTTCCATGCTCACACAAAGTCCTTTCAAACCATTGGACTCAATATCACTGAAGATGCTGTCATACAAGACGGCCTTTCTTGTAGCTATTACATCAGCCAGGAGAGTGGGGGAGATTTCGGCCTTAGCTGCCTCCCCTCCTTATACCTTAATTTTGGAAGATAAACAAAAATGATCCAGGGTATCCCCGGGACGGGTAAGGAACAGTGCCCACCCAATATAACCACAGGGGATACACCGAAAGTGTAACTCGGTAAAAGCTCCCGAGTGAAACAGCAGAAACAAATAGAAAGAGAGCTCATAGTACCAAAAATATATACATTTTATTAGAACATATTAAAAAATGACAAGAAATAAATGAAGCTAGTACATAAGATGCCGTAAAACAAGATGATGAGAGCGGAAAACAGAAAAGAGCGCCACCCTGGGAGGAAAAACACACGGATACAAAGATGAAGAAATATATGGTATATGATGATATATAACATGGGAAAAGAAAGTACTGTGTGCACTGCACCCAGTACTTTCTTTTCCCATGTTATATATCATTATATACCATATATTTCTTCATCTTTGTATCCGTGTGTTTTTCCTCCCAGGGTGGCGCTCTTTTCTGTTTTCCGCTCTCATCATCTTGTTTTACGGCATCTTATGTACTAGCTTCATTTATTTCTTGTCATTTTTTAATATGTTCTAATAAAATTTATATATTTTTGGTACTATGAGCTCTCTTTCTATTTGTTTCTGCTTAATTTGCTTAAGTAAGAATTGTGTTGAGACCGGACCCCGCCTTTCTCCCTAAGGTTGTTTCCGAATTCCACTGGTCACAAGTAATTAATTTGCCCTCATTCTGTCAGAATCCCCCAAATTAAGGGGAGGAAAAATTCCATACGCTAGACGTTAGGAGATGCGTGTGTAAATACCTAGACGCTACAAAAGAATGGAGAAAAACCCCTCAATTATTTGTTCAATTCCAGGGCCCCAACAAAGGTCAAAAAGTTACTAGCCGTACGATTGCTAGATGGATAATGAAAACTATAAATCAAGCCTACTCTTCTGCAGATCAGACCCGTGTGCAAACCAAAAATATTTCAGCGATCACGCCAGCCCCACTGCGCTTGCTCGCTCCAAGCCACCAATTGTAGGGATTTGCTCTGGTAGGCAGGGTAAGCGGACGCAATACAGAGGCAAGACCACGGTTGAAAAAACTAAAGTCCAATGTTTATTCACACAGAAAAGGCAGAAAAGAAAAAACAATGCTTTACAGAGTCCTGGTGTTAGTTCACACAGCAAGATCTCCCAAAAATAACATAAATCACCTGGCAGGCTTTAGGGCGCCTGACTCCCAGCAGGCGACTCTCATGCAGATCCCAAAACCACAGAGCTTTCCCAGCTCCACTCTCACTTGGAGGAACATACCACACCCAGCTGAGTTGCTGGCTGGGTTTTTAAACCCCAGCCCAAAACCTGGCCTGGACTTGAGGAACAGCCACCCACCCTGCTCTTTGGCTGCTCCCAATAAGAACCGGCCCGGATTCGCTTTACAGCCACACTAAGTAAAAGTGTCAGCGAGCACTAGCTGCTGCTGACACACAAAATTACCGGTTCTTATCTCACCGAGGCCAGGAACCTTGGTGACACGTATCTTCCGTCAATGACGGACCCTTGCGCCCTCCTACACCCTAAAGCGCATTCTGGCTCCCCGTGTGGCGATTGGGAAGCTGACTTAGCGTATTAGAGCTGCAGTTCCTATGTTGACCTGCCACCTTGATAACCACAAATGGTGCTTATACTGTAGTTCTATGGGACTATAGTATAAGCTAAAAAAAAAGTTTAACTACTCAATATTGTAGCCTCCTAGAGGGACTAAAAAAATATATAAAATTTCAAATCACCCTCTTTCCCCAAAATCAAAATACATAAAAAATAAAATTAAAATCATCCTGCAAATAACGAGCCTTTACACAAGACCATTGCCAGAAAAGAAAAAAATGTATCAGAAAATGGTGACACAAAACAAATTTTTTTCTCCCCAAAATGCTTTAATTTCTGTACCCAGCAGAACCCACCTAACAATGCTAAGTGGTGTCTCAGATGACACAAACTGGGCACATCATATTGGGCACTGACATGTCATATCTGTGGAAAACTTGCAATTTTCATTTTGCACTGTCCACTGTGCATTATTTTCTGCAAAATACAGTGAGATAAAAAATTCTCATTCCACTCCTTAACCACCTCAGCCCCCCTAGCTTAAACACCCTTAATGACCAGACCACTTTTTACAATTCTGCACTACACTACTTTCACGGTTTATTGCTCGGTCATGCAACTTACCACCCAAATGAATTTTACCTCCTTTTCTTCTCACTAATAGAGCTTTCATTTGGTGGTATTTCACTGCTGCTGACATTTTTACTTTTTTTGTTATTAATCAAAATTTACCAAAATTTTTGCAAAAAAATGACATTTTTCACTTTCAGTTGTAAATTTTTTTAAAAAAAACTACATTTCTATATAAAATTTTCTCTAAATTTATTGTTCTACATGTCTTTGATAAAACAAAAATGTTTGGGTAAAAAAAATAAATGGTTTGGGTAAAAGTTATAGCGTTTACAAACTATGGTACAAAAATGTGAATTTCCGCTTTTTGAAGCAGCTCTGACTTTCTGAGCACTTTCTGAGCACCTGTCATGTTTCCTGAGGTTCTACAATGCCCAGACAGTAGAAAAACCCCACAAATGACCCCATTTCGGAAAGTAGACACCCTAAGGTATTCGCTGATGGGCATAGTGAGTTCATAGAAGTTTTTATTTTTTGTCACAAGTTAGTGGAATATGAGACTTTGTAAGAAATAAATTAAAATCATAATTTTCCGCTAACTTGTGACAAAAAATTAAAAATTCTAGGAACTCGCCATGCTCCTCACGGAATACCTTGGGGTGTCTTCTTTCCAAAATGGGGTCACTTGTGGGGTAGTTATACTGCCCTGGCATTTTAGGGGCCCTAATGCGTGAGAAGTGGTTTGAAATCAAAATGTGTAAAAAATGCCCTGTGAAATACTAAAGGTGCTCTTTGGAATGTGGGCCCCTTTGCCCACCTAGGCTGCAAAAAAGTGTCACACATGTGTTATCGCCGTGCTCGGGAGAAGTTGGGCAATGTGTTTTGGGGTGTCTTTCTACATATACCCATGCTGGGTGAGAGAAATATCTCTCTAAAAGACAACTTTTCCAATTTTTTTATACAAAGTTGGCATTTGACCGATATATTTATCTCACCCAGCATTGGTATATGTAAGGCCTTGTTCACATCAGCGTTCAGCCTTTACGTTCTCCTGCTCCGTTATAGGAGCAGGAGAACGGAAAGGACGGATTCGGCTCATAACTGAGCCGAGCGGAGCCTACGGACCTCATAGACCCCCATAGACTATATTGGGGTCCGTTAGGTTTCCGCTCAGAAGATGATTTTGGAGCGGAGACAAAAGTCCTGCATGCGGTTCAATACAGCTGGGTAGAACCTTTTCCAGTTATGTAACCCGGCAGACCTATGAGATCAAAACATTTATCAATTGTAGGACCACAGCTGTGGTGTATCTTATGACGTGCCTGTGGGTTACAATATATAGGGAAAGCGATCCGCGAATTTAGACACAGAATAGGGGAACATTTAAATAATGTGCGAAATAACAAAAACACACACCGATTTCCAGACACATCAATGATTTACACTCTGGGAACACTAAGATCAGGAGGTTCCAAGGCATGCAACATGTCAGACAGATGCCACGTGGAGATCTGGACAACATATTACTAAGAAAAGAACTTGAATGGATTTTCCGGATAGATACGGAAACTCCAAAAGGTCTAAATGAACGCAGCAGTTTTTCCTGCTTCATAGAACCATGCTAGTGTCTGCCCACGGTCGGCTTTTTATATAACTCCCTTATGTTTGGGGATTTATTTATGATGTCTGAAGTGCAACTTCAGGGAGGGGGTGAGTGCAACAATATCCTTTTGTGCATTCGATGTACCTGTCCTTCCCATCCCTGCTTAGTGGTCGTTGACCTTATCTGTCATATTGTCACAATGATCCATCATTCCCTTTGGATGCTTTGTTGCCACTGCATATATATTCGGCTTATGACACTTATTCTCTGCTTTCTTATGGCCCCTAATCTCTGTGTCCCATGTAGTTGTGGTATATATTTACGCATATATATACCACTTTAATATACTTCGCTGTATACCTGCCACTCTTTATGTTATTTACCCCTGGCAGGGTCACTCGAGCCGCCTAATGATCCCCCATGTTAATATTAATAGGAGTATGGGTGCATCATACCAAGCCCAGCATTCCATCGCAATCCGGGACGTGTCGGTACTCTTCTGACATGCCCCCCTCCCTGATTGGATGCTGGGGACAGCGCCTTTCCTCCCAATCACAGCATTCTTCTACTTAACCAGAGGGAGTTGGCGGCGCGCGTACGACCATCCTAGTGCCATTGATGCTGCTACTGACATGGGCAGCGTCAACTGCCGGCTCCTCTCCAATGACAGTCAGATAGTTCCCTTTAGCGCCTATGCTCCTGAAGAAATGTCCGGTTGAAAAGGGACATTCAAACGCGTCGAGCATTTTAGGGCATTATGTTCTGACAGTATAGCTGGTGTTAATTTTAGGAAGTGCAGGGAGAATAATTCTGCGAGTCAACACATTAGCCAGTGAGAGCTTGAATTAGGTGCTGCACTCTTTGTTCTTTCCCCTAGCGCTTCTTATACACGCTCAAGCCAGACTCAGTAGAGGGTTACAAACTGCAACACACCCTCATCTGGCTAAGAGTAACAGTAGCCATACGTATATATATCGCTGTGACACTGGAATCATACACCCAGCACAGGCTATTAACGTATGTCTCTGTAGTATATGGATGGTACACACCACAGGATCAATCCCGGCGTCCAGTGGCTGTTACTAGTACCATCTTTCTATGGGAACTGGGTCAGAGCAGAGGACTGGCATCTAGTATGCATATATAGGTATTGCTAACATCCATAAGCATACCTCCTGCTCTAACTACAGATCCTTATTTGCCTTGTCCTTCTATGAATTTGGATAGGCAACATTAGCCAAGTGATTTTTGTATTTGAGTTGTCAATAAAGATTTATTTTGTTATTTTAACCGTCCATTCAGGCAGTGATACCCATACAGCAGTTTATGACTACATATGGGGAGTTGCCATATTCAGGAGAAAATATGTAACAAATTGTGAGGTGCTTTTTCTCCAGTAACCCCTTGTGAAAATGAAAAATCTGGGGCTAAAGCTACATTGTATTGCAAAAAATATAATTTTAATTTTCTCTAAATTCTATAAACACCTGTGGGGTCAAAGGGTTAACTACACCTCTTCATAAATTCTTTCAGGGGTGTAGTTTACAAAGTGGAGTCACTTTTTGGGAGGTTTTCACTGTAGATGTACCTCAGGGTCTCTTCAAATGTGACATGGTGCTCAAAAACATTTCCAGCAAAGTGTACCCTCCAAAAACCATAAAGTGCTCTTTCCCTTCTGTATGGGCTCCTACTGTGTGCCCATACATCAATTTACAACCACATATGGGATGTTTCCGTATTCAGGAAAAAATGGTTAACAAATTGTGGGGTACTTTTTCTCCTGTTACCCCTTGTGAAAATGAAAAATTTTGGGCTAAATCAACATTTTAATGGAAGAAATGACTTTTTTTTTCATAGCCATGTGTCTCCAAATTCTGTTGGGTCAAAAAAATCATTGAGCGGTATAGTTTCCAAAATGGGGTCACTTTTGGGGTGTTTCTACTGTAGTAATACTTCAGGGCCTCTTTAAATACAACAGTGCCCAAAAATCATTCCAGCAAAATCTGCCCTCCAAAAGGCAAATTGAGCCCTTCTGTGTGTCCATACACTAGTTTACGACCAAATATGGGGTATATTAATATTCAAGAAAAATTCCTTAAACTGTAGTTTACTTTTTCTCCTGTTACCCCTTGTGAAAATGAAAAGTGTGGGGCTAAACATTTTACTGGAAGAAATAAACTTTTTTATTTCCACAGCCAAGTGTCTCTCACTCTATACCTATGGGGTCAAAGCACTCACTACACCCTCAAATATTCCTTGAGAAGTGCAGTTTCCAAAATGGGGTCACTTTGGGGTGTTTCTGCTGCAGGTGTACGATTCCAGCAAAATCTACCCTCCAAAAACCATATGGTGCTCCTTCCCTTTTTACTTCTGCAGTGTTCCAATTAAGCAGTTTATGACCACTCATGGGATGTTTCCATGAAATGCAGTATCGGGGTAATAAATGTTAAAGGGTTTCTATCACTTCGTATGACATAATTAGCTGTCAGACACTAGCGATCTGCTAGTGTCTGCTCTGGCCAACCATCCTAATATAATAACTTTTGGGGCAGCCGTTTTGCTAAAAAAAGAACTTTTATAAATATGCTAATGAGCCTCTAGGTGCTATGTGGGCGTCATTAGCACCTAGAGGCTCCGTCTACCTTCATAAACAGTCGCCGCCCTGCGCGTCCCTCCAGCCCGCCCATGTCCTCCGGAATGCGATCCTCCGTGTGACGCAGCGGACGAATTCTCGCGCATGCGTGGCTGTATTCGGCGCATGCGCAGTGAATGTCTGACCGCTTCCCTGCTCAGACATCTCCACTGCGCCTGCGCCGATGACGTCATAGTGCTCCAAGGAACAGGCGCAGTGGAGATGTCTGAGCAGGGAAGCGGTCAGACATTCACTGCGCATGCGCCGAATACAGCCGCGCACGGCGCATGCGCGAGAATTCGTCCGCTGCGTCACACGGAGGATCGCATTCCGGAGGACATGGGCGGGCTGGAGGGACGCGCAGGGCGGCGACTGTTTATGAAGGTAGACGGAGCCTCTAGGTGCTAATGACGCCCACATAGCACCTAGAGGCTCATTAGCATATTTATAAAAGTTCTTTTTTTAGCAAAACGGCTGCCCCAAAAGTTATTATATTAGGATGGTTGGCCAGAGCAGACACTAGCAGATCGCTAGTGTCTGACAGCTAATTATTTCATACGAAGTGATAGAAACCCTTTAAGGTTTGCTTTGCTGTTAGCCTTTGCTGTGTTACAGGATTTTTTTTTTTGAAAAATGAAGAATCTGCGCATAAAACAACATTTACGTTTCACCTCCATTTTGCTTTAATTCTTGTGGAAAACCTAAAGGGTTAATAAAGACTGTAAAATCAATTTTGAATAACTTGAGGGGTTTAATTTCTAAAATGGGGTAATTTATGGGTGTCTTCAAAGTCGAATTGGTCCTTAAAAAGTTGGTTTTGTAAATTTTCTTCTATTTTACAAATTGAGGCCAACATAAAGTAGACGTGAATGTTAATAACAATTTTTTAAGGGTGACATTATCTGTCTTAAAATCAGAGAAATTCTAATTTAGAGATTAGAAAATTTAGGATTTAAAAAAATAAAATAAAATAAATGAAGGTAAGACATCAAATTCAAATTTACCACTAACATGAAGTACGAAGTGGAGTATTACTTGTATATCACTTTTATATTACTTGTATATTTCAGGGCTTATTGCACACTTGCAGAGGTGTTAAGCTGCTAAAACATAGTAACATAGTACATAAGGCCGAAAAAAGACATTTGTCCATCCAGTTCGGCCTGTTATCCTGCAAGTTGATCCAGAGGAAGGCAAAAAAAAAAACTGTGAGGTAGAAGCCAATTTTCCCCACTTTAGGGGAATAAAAAATTCCTGTACTGACCCCTGATATATTTATACATATTAATTAGATCTCTTCTCAGTCGTCTTTTTTCTAAAGGGAATAACCCTAATTTTGATAATCTTTCAGGGTACTGTAGTTGCCCCATTCCAGTTATTACTTTAGTTGCCCTCCTCTGGACCTTCTCCAGCTCTGCTATGTCTGCCTTGTTTACAGGAGCCCAGAACTGTACACAGTACTCCATGTGTGGTCTGACTAGCGATTTGTAAAGTGGTAGGACTATGTTCTTATCACGGGCATCTATGCCCCTTCTGATGCAACCCATTATCTTACTGGCCTTGGCAGCAGCTGCCTGACACTGGTTTTTGCAGCTTAGTTTGCTGTTTATTAAAATTCCTAGATCCTTTTCCATGTCAGTGTTACCGAGTGTTTTATCATTTAGTATGTACGGGTGACTTGCATTATTCCTTCCCATGTGCATAACTTTACATTTGTAAGTGTTAAACCTCATCTGCCTCTTCTCTGCCCAAGCCTCCAATCTATCCAGATCCCTCTGTAGTAGTATACTGTCCTCTTCAGTGTAAATTATTTTACACAGTTTAGTGTCATCTGCGAAAATTGATACTTTACTATGCAAGCCTTCTACAAGATCATTAATAAATATATTGAAGGGAATAGGGCCCAATACTGACCCCTGAGGTACCCCACTAGTGACAGTGACCCAATCTGAGTGTGTACCATTAATAACCACCCTCTGTTTTCTATCATTGAGCCAGTTACTTACCCACATACAGACGTTTTCTCCCAGTCCGAGCATTCTCATTTTATATACTAACCTTTTATGTGGTACAGTGTCAAATGCTTTGGAGAAGTCCAGATATACGACATCCATTGATTCGCCGCTGTCAAGTCTAGAACTTGCCTCCTCATAGAAACTGATTAAATTAGTTTGGCATGACCGATCCCTCACGAAGCCATGCTGATATGGCGTTATTTGCTTATTTCCGTTGAGATGCTCTAAGATAGCATCTCTCAGAAAACCTTCAAACAGTTTACCCACAACAGATGTTAAACTTACCGGCCTATAGTTTCCAGGCTCTGTTTTTGGACCCTTTTTGAATATTGGCACCACATTTGCCATGCCCAACTGCCTGTAGGACATTCCCTGTCAGTATAGAGTCCGCAAATATCAGAAATAAGGGTCTGGCTATGACATTACTTAATTACCTTAGGATACGAAGGTGTATGCCATCCGGTCCTGGTGATTTGTCTATTTTAAACTTTTTAAGTCGCTGATGTACTTCTTCCTGGGTCAGACAGGACACTTTTAATGGGGTTTTTATTTTTACATTCTGCATGTCATCTGACAGTTTATTTTCCTCAGTGAATACATTGGAGAAAAAAATATTTAACAGCTTTGCTTATGGCCTCTCTTAGTTGGCTAAATTTAGCTTTTTTGAAGTTTGGTATTTTTGTTGCTCCCTGTAGAAACGCTCTTTTGAATGATAATTGGAAGGTTATTACTTTATGGTCACTATTTCCCAGGTGTCCACCAACCTGCACGTCTGTTGTTCTGTCACGCTAGGAAAACCCACAGAAATAACCCCATTTTGAAAACTAGACCCTTGTTGCACTGGTGCCTTGCACTAGGTTCAAATCCAAACCTGCATAACATCTGCATGGAGTTTGTATGTTCTCCCCGTGTTCACGTGGGTTTCATCCGGGTACTCTGGTTTCCTCCCGCACCCCAAAGACAAACTGATAGAGAACTTAGATTATGAGCCCCATTGGGGCAGCCCGATGCTAATATCTGTAAAACGCTGCGGAATATAGTAGCGCTATAGAAGTGGATAAAATAAATCTCTTGTGGAGCAGAGGCACAGATTCTGAAGTTTCTGTGTGTTTCCGTGGGCTTCCGGGGCTGTGCTTTAGCAGCCGCTGTGCGTGTTTTCCTGACCAGCAGTTTGTGGTACGCAACACGACCACGGAGCTACCACGACTATGTGAATATGGCCTTATATTAATTCCCAGCAGTATTTGTTCTGTATTCCTCTAGTGGTATAATTAAATCTTTTGTTCTATTTGAGGTGTAATACCAATTTTTAAATGGGCAATCTTACAATAGAGGTATAAGTATGTAATGTGCCCATTATAGAAAGGGTAAAGGAGGTTAAAAAAATGCAATTAATACTTTAAAGAAGAATTGTACAAATTAAAATTACCTTTGATGCACTGATAACCTGTGTCTTTGCAAATTCCATTTTTATAACAACATTTTTAGTAGGGTCATTGTTTTCTTTTCAGTGGGGGGAACTTCAGTTGGGAAATGCTGCTCTGGTACGATTCTGCTGGCTTCACTTACATATGATGTGTTCGCCTCTTCAACTTGCTGGTCTTCAAACAGTAATTGTTTAAAGGGGTTGTCCGGACTTTTACTATTGATGACCACTCCTCCCATTATTCAACTATATTCCTGTGCACATACAGGCATCAGGACTTTGGCATTACTTCTTTGATATGAGAATGAAAACATCTTTTTGTCTTTAAATTTTGTAAACATAAAGTTGTCCAGGTCCCATTTTTTGAATGACTAGAATTTTTGGGAATCCCCTTTGATTCCTCCTTATTGTACCACAGGCCTCTGTTCCTTTTTCATATAGACATTTGAAGAGAGGAACACTAGAATAAAAATTATCAACATAAAGGTGATAACCCTTGCCTAGAAAGGGGAATAAAAGATCCCAAACAATTTTGTCGCTCGTATTGAGGATGGTGGGGGGCATTCTGGGAGATTGATTTGGAGGTCTTTTCCCTCATGAATTAAGAATCACAGAGCTTATAAATTTTGATCCTATATCTAGCTCTTTTACTTGGCAAATATTGATGAAATCTCAGCCTCCCCCTGGATAATAGTGATTTGTCGATGGCAACATTTTTTTTGGAGCTCGTGGGTCTGAAAATGTCTCATTAAAATTAGAAATCAGTGGCCTAATTTTAAATAATCTGTCCTGGGTGGGGTCATCAGGGACAGGCTGTTATCATTGTAATGGAGAGATTTTTCAAAGCGCTTTCTCACCATCACGGCTCTGTACATTGGTGTCTCATATAATACATTGATCGACCAGTAGAACCGCATTATGGGTTTCTTACTAAGTCCCATATTAAGTAGGAGTCTCCAAAATTTTCACATTTCTGTGGCAGTGGTGGGATTCCACATCTGGGCTCTTGCAAAAAAAGATATGGGGTGACTGGCCAGAAATGGTTCTGCATATGGATTCATTTGAGTAAGGCCTCTTGCGGACAACCGTAGTTTGGTTCCGCATCTGGCTCAAGTGCAGACTCATTCACTTCAATGGGGCCGCAAAAGATGCGGACAGCACTCCGTGTGCTGTCCGCAACCATTGCTCTGTTCCGCGGCCCCGCAAAAATTATAGATCATCTCCTATTCTTGTCCATTTTGTGGACAAGAATAGGCATTTCTATAATGGACCACCTGTTTCGTTCCACAATTTGCGGACCGCAAAACACTGCACGTTCGTGTGCAAGAGGCCTCACCATTAAGTTTACTAATTCATCTGTAAAGAAAATTAGAAAAAAATCCAGTTCCCTGTACCCAGTCATATAAATTTTTATTCCTGGGGCAGAAGAGAATTCAGGAATTTAGGGTGTAAGCAAATTTTAGGTCACCCAACTGGAGTCAGATGACTGATTGTCATTCTGCCTGCTCCGTCTTTTTGAGGGCTTGTCACTGTTCCCCATCCTCACTGGTGACATGTGTCCGAACACCGGATGGCATAGGCTTCCTCAACAGAATACATCTATTCAGCCATATACTAAGAATA
This sequence comes from Bufo bufo, assembly GCF_905171765.1. Taxonomy (NCBI): domain Eukaryota; kingdom Metazoa; phylum Chordata; class Amphibia; order Anura; family Bufonidae; genus Bufo; species Bufo bufo. The sequence continues at coordinate 47,426,356 of NC_053391.1, forward strand.
AGATAGCATGCTATTTTTTAAATAGTTTTATTTTTTTCATCATCTTTTGATTTTATGACAAAACCTAAAACATCACTTGAAATGTTAGCGTTGGGGGATGTTCCCACACCTTTACCAAGATCTACGAATGTGTGTATATCTGTAGATATACAGTGTGTGTGTGTGTATATATATATATATATATATACACTGCTCAAAAAAATAAAGGGAACACAAAAATAACACATCCTAGATCTGAATTAATTTAAATTATTCTTCTGAAATACTTTGTTGTTTACATAGTTGAATGTGCTGACAACAAAATCACACAAAAAAAAAAAATGGAAATCAAATTTTTTAACCCATGGAGGTCTGGATTTGGAGTCACCCTCAAAATTAAAGTGGAAAAACACACTACAGGCTGATCCAACTTTGATGTAATGTCCTTAAAACAAATCAAAATGAGGCTCAGTAGTGTGTGTGGCCTCCACGTGCCTGTATGACCTCCCTACAACGCCTGTGCATGCTCTTGATGAGGTGGCGGACGGTCTCCTGAGGGATCTCCTCCCAGACCTGGACTAAAGCATCTGCCAACTCCTGGACAGTCTGTGGTGCAACGTGACGTTGGTGGATAGAGCGAGATGTGATGTCCCAGATGTGCTCAATTGGATTCAGGTCTTGGGAACGGGCGGGCCAGTCCATAGCATCAATGCCTTCGTCTTGCAGGAACTGCTGACACACTCCAGCCACATGAGGTCTAGCATTGTCTTGCATTAGGAGGAACCCAGGGCCAACCGCACCAGCATTTGGTCTCACAAGGGGTCTGAGGATCTCATCTCGGTACCTAATGGCAGTCAGGCTACCTCTGGCGAGCACATGGAGGGCTGTGCGGCCCTCCAAAGAAATGCCACACCACACCATTACTGATCCAATGCCAAACCGGTCATGCTGGAGGATGTTGCAGGCACCAGAACGTTCTCCACGGCGTCTCCAGACTCTGTCACGTCTGTCACATGTGCTCAGTGTGAACCTGCTTTCATCTGTGAAGAGCACAGGGCGCCAGTGGCAAATTTGCCAATCTTGGTGTTTTCTGGCAAATGCCAAATGTAAGCACAACCCCCACCTGTGGACGTCGGGCCCTCATCACCCTCATGGAGTCTGTTTCTGACCGTTTGAGCAGACACATGCACATTTGTGGCCTGCTGGAGGTCATTTTGCAGGGCTCTGGCAGTGCTCCTCCTGTTCCTCCTTGCACAAAGGCGGAGGTAGCGGTCCTGCTGCTGGGTTGTTGCCCTCCTACGGCCTCCTTAACGTATCCTGATGTACTGGCCTGTCTCCTGGTAGCGTCTCCATGCTCTGGACACTACGCTGACAGACACAGCAAACCTTCTTGCCACAGCTCGCATTGATGTGCCATCCTGGATAAGCTGCACTACCTGAGCCACTTGTGTGGGTTGTAGACTCCGTCTCATGCTACCACTAGAGTGAAAGCACCGGCAGCATTTAAAAGTGACCAAAAGATCAGCCAGGAAGCATAGGAACTGAGAAGTGGTCAGATCACCACCTGCAGAACCACTCCTTTATTGGGGGTGTCTTGCTAATTGCCTATAATTTCCACCTGTTGTCTATCCCATTTGCACAACAGCATGTGAAATTGATTGTCACTCAGTGTTGCTTCCTAAGTGGACAGTTTGATTTCACAGAAGTGTAATTGACTTGGAGTTACATTGTGTTGTTTAAGTGTTCCCTTTATTTTTTTGAGCAGTGCATATACAGTCGTGGCCAAAAGTTTTGAGAATTACATAAATATTGGAAATTGGAAAAGTTGCTGCTTAAGTTTTTATAATAGCAATTTGCATATACTCCAGAATGTTATGAAGAGTGATCAGATGAATTGCATAGTCCTTCTTTGCCATGAAAATTAACTTAATCCCCAAAAAAACTTTCCACTGCATTTCATTGCTGTCATTAAAGGACCTGCTGAGATCATTTCAGTAATCGTCTTGTTAATTCAGGTGAGAATGTTGACGAGCACAAGGCTGGAGATCATTATGTCAGGCTGATTGGGTTAAAATGGCAGAATTGACATGTTAAAAGGAGAGTGATGCTTGAAATCATTGTTCTTCCATTGTTACCCATGGTGACCTGCAAAGAAACGCGTGCAGCCATCATTGCGTTGCATAAAAATGGCTTCACAGGCAAGGATATTGTGGCTACTAAGATTGCACCTCAATCAACAATTTATAGGATCATCAAGAACTTCAAGTAAAGAGGTTCAATTCTTGTTAAGAAGCCTTCAGGGCGTCCAAGAAAGTCCAGCAAGCGCCAGGATCGTCTCCTAAAGAGGATTCAGCTGCGGGATCGGAGTGCCACCAGTGCAGAGCTTGCTCAGGAATGGCAGCAGGCAGGTGTGAGCGCATCTGCACGCACAGTGAGGCGAAGACTTTTGGAAGATGGCCTGGTGTCAAGAAGGGCAGATTGATCTTCTGCAGAAAGTATGGTGAATGGACTGCTGAGGACTGGGGCAAAGTCATATTCCCCGATGAAGCCTCTTTCCGATTGGGGCATCTGTAAAAAGGCTTGTCCGGAGAAGAAAAGGTGAGCGCTACCATCAGTCCTGTGTCATGCCAACAGTAAAGCATCCTGAGACCATTCATGTGTGGGGTTGCTTCTCATCCAAGGGAGTGGGCTCACTCACAATTTTGCCCAAAAACACAGCCATGAATAAAGAATGGTACCAAAACACCCTCCAGCAGCAACTTCTTCCAACAATCCAACAACAGTTTGGTGAAGAACAATGCATTTTCCAGCACGATGGATCACCGTGCCATAAGGCAAAAGTGATAACTAAGTGGCTCGGGGACCAAAATGTTGACATTTTGGGTCCATGGCCTGGAAACTCCCCAGATCTTAATCCCATTGAGAACTTGTGGTCAATCCTCAAGAGTCGGGTGGACAAACAAAAACCCACTAATTCTGACAAACTCCAAGAAGTGATTATGAAAGAATGGGTTGCTATCAGTCAGGAATTGGCCCAGAAGTTGATTGAGAGCATGCCTAGTTGAATTGCAGAGGTCCTGAAAAAGAAGGGCCAACACTGCAAATACTGACTCTTTGCATAAATGTCATGTAATTGTCGATAAAAGCCTTTGAAACGTATGAAGTGCATGTAATTATATTTCACTACATCACAGAAACAACTGAAACAAAGATCTAAAAGCAGTTTAGCAGCAAACTTTGTGAAAACTAAGATTTTTGTCATTCTCAAAACTTTTGGCCACGACTGTATATATATTGTAAGGGATCGCCTCTTATTTGGGGGGTCATTCTCACAATGATCTTCATCGACCACAGGGTTAGGGGCCAAACATTGCTTTTATTTGGCACCTCAGCAAAACCAAAAACAAACAATACAAATAAAACACCTGCCCGGCTGGGCTCTAACTAAACATGAGGACTCCCTACCTCATTGAAAGCCCCGTTCACACACGGGAAGAACATGTGGCTTTTCCCAGCCTAACAATCCAGCACTTCCAGGCTGTAACAAAGTCCAGTACCTTTTGTGGGATGGTGGCCCAGAAGTCCTCCTGACTCTGGCCTAGCGACCGTCGATTCCAAGACCTCGCGGAGCCCCCCAAAGTTCAGGCTAACACCTAGCCCCGTGGCCCCTCAGCCAGCTCGGCTGAGCCCACCTGTACAGAGCCTTCCCAGGCCTCTGCTGCACACAGACTCTTCCTCCTCCTAACAGTCTGGACTGGGCTCTTATCCCAGACTGATTGTTCCACCTGGTGCGGCCTCTGACCTGCTGATTGACAGCGAAGAAATGAAAACTCCTACCATATCTCTCCCCTAGCAGCCGTGAGTCCTGTCACTGCCTCACATATCCCCCCTCTTTGTTCAAGCCCGTAGGGTTGAATACTAGAACCAAACACAGATGCTTGTGAGAGGGCATCTACCTGGCCTACAGTCTTCCCTTTATTCTGCCATACCCAGGACAACAGAGCTTGGTTTGTCACGAACACAAGTTTATTATGGAGTAAATCATATCTATGGGACTTTCTTCCCCATCTCATGAGCAGGTACTCTCTTTCACGAGCGAGGATGTTATGCCTTCACACCCGTGCCCTCTCTCTTTTCTTTCTTTTTCTCTCCACATTTGGCCTTCAGGCTCTGGAACTTCTCTCAGCCTTTGTTTCCTTGGACCCGGCATCATATACTTGCCCTTTTAAGTCCTTTCTTTCTCCAGAGGCTCACCCAGGACACTGTTCTCCTTTTGGGAGGAATTCTGGAGAGCCAGCCCACAGTAGTAGACAGGATCTGCATACTGGTCGTCCATCTCCTCATATTTCTTCCCCAGCAGGCTGCTGGCTACTTGGAAGACCTTGTAGGCGGAGGGGAGTCATGAGACTCTTGGCCTCTGCATCCACATCAGCCCCATCAACGGGTTCAGCAGAAAGACCTTCTATCTTCTCTGCCTCGTGCGGTACTACAGCGCCATCATCTCCAGACCGCTTAGACCTCTTGACATACTTCAGAGGACTCTCCTCTTCAGGTTTCTCATTTCCACCTGCTGCTCGAGAGCACGCTTAGCTTCTCCAACTCATAGACGTTCTTCCAGACGTCATCTTTTGAGCTCATGAGATCTTCCATCTCTGCTTTGAGTTGCCTGTTCAGCCTCTCAAATTAATCTCGCTCCTCAAGTACTTCTTCAAGAGCTCTGGCCAAGGAGAGGGCCTTGGTCGCCTTCTCTCGAGCATCAGTCTCCGCTTGGTCACGTTCTTCGGCATATCTGGCCGAGGTGGTTTTCTCTTCAGCCAGGAGCTTGTCCAACATCTTCTGTTTCTTCTCCAATTTAGACACAATTTGTTTCTGGTGGTCCAGGTCTACCATCCGATCACGCAACTCTTGATCAAGTTGAGCCATCCTGGCTTCCAAATGTCTTTTCCCCCTCCAAGAGGGCAGATTTTTCTGAGGCGCTGTTTAGAACCTCATCAGCCAGCTCATCTCTTTCCTGCTCTGCATGAAGTCTGGATCGCTCAGAAGCTGCAAGTTCCTCTTGAAGTTGGAGAATTTCTGCTTCTATTAGTGACTCTAGTTCCTTTAGTTTATTCATCTCTTTCTGTGACTCCTCTGGAGATTCCTGCAGTTGCTCTGCGAGAACCGCTAGCCCCATCTCTAGTGTATCTAGGGACTGTGCAGAGCGAGCGAAACCATCTTCAAGTTTGTAGCTGTACTGTCCTGTCAGATCATCTACAACTGTCTGGATATGAGCTTCAGACATTAGGCTGTCACCCGACTGAACTCTCGTCTCGTCAGATATAACTGTCATCTGGTCGCTACTAGTAACCACTTTAGTTTTGCTGGGTCTTGACATGGTAGCCTCACTCTCGGAGTTGCTAACTGTCAGGGCACATACGCCACTTATACTGCTCGTGTCATTATTAACCCTGACCTCTAGGGGCACCCATGAGTCAATCCCCACCTGGGACATTTTATTAATCATAGAAACCTGTGGAGGCTGCACACAGCCTGCAAAGGAAAAGGCATGTCATTATTATCACATATTTCACATGACATCAGATTTCCATTATGCATTTCGGCAAACATGGTACCATCCCTTTGCACCTTATCTGCACCCTTGTTCTCAATGTGCAGCTCCTTCACATTATCATTTAAAGGGACAGGTACAGGTTCTGCAGGAGTTTTGTCATTCTCTGCAGAAGTGTCTCCATTACTTAAAACCTCCAAGCATAAGGGGAAATTACGGCCCACCATTCCCTCATGTATGAGCATATTTGTAACACCAGGTTCACAAGTCCCAGTTCTCACCGGAGACTCTACCTCAGTGAGAACCACCTGATAGTCTACATAATTGTCCCTAACATGTAACACTCTATCAGTCTCTGGGGCAGCCATCATGCTACCTCTTACTTGGGCTAGCATGGGATCTCTGACTTTCACCACCCCAAATCTAGCTTTGATCACAGGCTCTTTGGGCGACCCAGAAACCTTCTCCCCTACAGGTTCCTGCGAGGGAGTAACCGCAACAGGATTACCCGCCTGTTTTAGACACTGTGTTTTTCCCAATGTCATACACTTCCGAGACGGTTTTTCGCCTCAGTGATTTTTTGTCACTGACCCAGCCGGTTTCCACTACGGCCGGCTCACGGTCACTGGATCTGCCACACAACTATTAACAGGAACAGTCTTACCGTCTGACGTTGTGGATTCGGAAGACGATATTCCCAGGACATCTAAAACGACCCACAGCGGGGTTTCCCCAATCACCAACTTGCAGGATCCTTCTGTATCAGATCTTCTGACCTCACAATCATCCATTGCATAGTCCTACTGCAGGTGGGTCTGCACAAACCTCATAGTGACAACAACAAAAAATTATTATTATTATTATTATTTTTTTTCAGTCAGTCTCTTCTCTGGGCTTCTGGCCCTTTAAATCTCGGCACCACAGCAAAAATAGTCCACAATAGCACGAGCAGCAACTGCTCCACCGAACAAACAGGCTTCCGGCCCTTTAACTCCACACACTGCAAAACAGCTTTCAGCAACACCTGCTGTCTCGTCGTTGCCCCTAGCAACCGACCGTTGCCCTTCTCTCATGGACAACTTGCCCGCATCCGACACCAATTGTAAGGGATCGCCTCTTATTCGGGGGTCATTCTCACAATGATCTTCATCGACCACAGGGTTAGGGGCCAAACATTGCTTTTAATTGGCACCTCAGCAAAACCAAAAACAAACAATACAAATAAAACACCTGCCCGGCTGGGCTCAAACTAAACATGAGGACTCCCTACCTCATTTAAAGCCCCGTTCACACACGGGAAGAACATGCGGCTTTTCCCAGCCTAACAATCCAGCACTTCCAGGCTGTAACAAAGTCCAGTACCTTTTGGGGGATTGTGGCCCAGAAGTCCTCCTGACTCTGGCCTAGCGACCGTCGATTCCAAGACCTCGCGGAGTCCCCCAAAGTTCAGGCTAACACCTAGCCCCGTGGCCCCTCAGCCAGCTCGGCTGAGCCCACCTGTACAGAGCCTTCCCAGGCCTCTGCTGCACACAGACTCTTCCTCCTCCTAACAGTCTGGACTGGGCTCTTATCCCAGACTGATTGTTCCACCTGGTGCGGCCTCTGACCTGCTGATTGACAGCGAAGAAATGGAAACTCCTACCATATCTCTCCCCTAGCAGCCGTGAGGCCTGTTACTGCCTCACAATATATATTTATATATATATATATATATATATATATACAGTACAGCCCAAAAGTTTGGACACACCTTCTCATTCAAAGAGTTTTCTTTATTTTCATGACTATGAAGGCATCAAAACTATGAATTAACATATGTAGAATTACAGGGAGTGCAGAATTATTAGGCAAGTTGTATTTTTGAGGATTAATTTTATTATTGAACAACAACCATGTTCTCAATGAACCCAAAAAACTCATTAATATCAAAGCTGAATATTTTTGGAAGTAGTCTTTAGTTTGTTTTTAGTTTTAGCTATTTTAGGGGGATATCTGTGTGTGCAGGTGACTATAACTGTGCATAATTATTAGGCAACTTAACAAAAAACAAATATATACCCATTTCAATTATTTATTTTTACCAGTGAAACCAATATAACATCTCAACATTCACAAATATACATTTCTGACATTCAAAAACAAAACTAAAACAAATCAGTGACCAATATAGCCACCTTTCTTTGCAAGGACACTCAAAAGCCTGCCATCCATGGATTCTGTCAGTGTTTTGATCTGTTCACCATCAACATTGCGTGCAGCAGCAACAACAGCCTCCCAGACACTGTTCAGAGAGGTGTACTGTTTTCCCTCCTTGTAAATCTCACATTTGATGATGGACCACAGGTTCTCAATGGGGTTCAGATCAGGTGAACAAGGAGGCCATGTCATTAGATTTTCTTCTTTTATACCCTTTCTTGCCAGCCACGCTGTGGAGTACTTGGACGCGTGTGATGGAGCATTGTCCTGCATGAAAATCATGTTTTTCTTGAAGGATGCAGACTTCTTCCTGTACCACTGCTTGAAGAAGGTGTCTTCCAGAAACTGGCAGTAGGACTGGGAGTTGAGCTTGACTCCATCCTCAACCCGAAAAGGCCCCACAAGCTCATCTTTGATGATACCAGCCCAAACCAGTACTCCACCTCCACCTTGCTGGCGTCTGAGTCGGACTGGAGCTCTCTGCCCTTTACCAATCCAGCCACGGGCCCATCCACCTGGCCCATCAAGACTCACTCTCATTTCATCAGTCCATAAAACCTTAGAAAAATCAGTCTTGAGATATTTCTTGGCCCAGTCTTGACGTTTCAGCTTGTGTGTCTTGTTCAGTGGTGGTCGTCTTTCAGCCTTTCTTACCTTGGCCATGTCTCTGAGTATTGCACACCTTGTGCTTTTGGGCACTCCAGTGTTGTTGCAGCCCTGGAATATGGCCAAACTGGTGGCAAGTGGCATCTTGGCAGCTGCACACTTGACTTTTCTCAGTTCATGGGCAGTTATTTTGCGCCTTGGTTTTTCCACACGCTTCTTGCGACCCTGTTGACTATTTTGAATGAAACGCTTGATTGTTCGATGATCACGCTTCAGAAGCTTTGCAATTTTAAGAGTGCTGCATCCCTCTGCAAGATATCTCACTATTTTTGACTTTTCTGAGCCTGTCAAGTCCTTCTTTTGACCCATTTTGCCAAAGGAAAGGAAGTTGCCTAATAATTATGCACACCTGATATAGGGTGTTCATGTCATTAGACCACACCCCTTCTCATTACAGAGATGCACATCACCTAATATGCTTAATTGGTAGTAGGCTTTCGAGCCTATACAGCTTGGAGTAAGACAACATGCATAAAGAGGATGATGTGGTCAAAATACTCATTTGCCTAATAATTCTGTACAGGGTGTATATACATAACAAACAAGTGTGAAACAACTGAAAATTTGTCATATTCTAGGTTCTTCAAAGTAGCCACCTTTTGCTTTGATTACTGCTTTGCACACTCTTGGCATTCTCTTGATGAGCTTCAAGAGGTAGTCCCCTGAAATGGTCTTCCAACAGTCTTGAAGGAGTTCCCAGAGATGCTTAGCACTTGTTGGCCCTTTTGCCTTCACTCTGCTGTCCAGCTCACCCCAAACCATCTCGATTGGGTTCAGGTCCGGTGACTGTGGAGGCCAGGTCATCTGGCGCAGCACCCCATCACTCTCCTTCATGGTCAAATAGCCCTTACTTTCAAAGTTTTCCCAATTTTTCGGCTGACTGACTGACCTTCATTTCTTAAAGTAATGATGGCCACTCGTTTTTCTTTACTTAGCTGCTTTTTTCTTGCCATAATACAAATTCTAACAGTCTATTCAGTAGGACTATCAGCTGTGTATCCACCTGACTTCTCCTCAACGCCACTGATGGTACAAACACCATTTATAAGGCAAGAAATACCACTTATTAAACCTGACAGGGCACACCTGTGAAGTAAAAACCATTTCAGGGGACTACCTCTTGAAGCTCATCAAGAGAATGCCAAGAGTGTGCAAAGCAGTAATCAAAGCAAAAGGTGGCTACTTTGAAGAACCTAGAATATGACATATTTTCAGTTGTTTCACACTTGTTTGTTATGTACAGTCGTGGCCAAAAGTTTTGAGAATGACACACATATTAGTTTTCACAAAGTTTGCTGCTAAACTGCTTTTAGATCTTTGTTTCAGTTGTTTCTGTGATGTAGTGAAATATAATTACACGCACTTTATACGTTTCAAAGGCTTTTATCGACAATTACATGACATTTATGCAAAGAGTCAGTATTTGCAGTGTTGGCCCTTCTTTTTCAGGACCTCTGCAATTCGACTGGGCATGCTCTCAATCAACTTCTGGGCCAATTCCTGACTGATAGAAACCCATTCTTTCATAATCACTTCTTGGAGTTTGTCAGAATTAGTGGGTTTTTGTTTGTCCACCCGCCTCTTGAGGATTGACCACAAGTTCTCGATGGGATTAAGATCTGGGGAGTTTCCAGGCCATGGACCCAAAATGTCAACGTTTTGGTCCCCGAGCCACTTAGTTATCACTTTTGCCTAATGGCACGGTGCTCCATCGTGCTGGAAAATGCATTGTTCTTCACCAAACTGTTGTTGGATTGTTGGAAGAAGTTGCTGTTGGAGGGTGTTTTGGTACCATTCTTTATTCATGGCTGTGTTTTTGGGCAAAATTGTGAGTGAGCCCACTCCCTTGGATGAGAAGCAACCCCACACATGAATGGTCTCAGGATGCTTTACTGTTGGCATGACACAGGACTGATGGTAGTGCTCACCTTTTCTTCTCCGGACAAGCCTTTTTCCAGATGCCCCAAACAATCGGAAAGAGGCTTCATCGGAGAATATGACTTTGCCCCAGTCCTCAGCAGTCCATTCACCATACTTTCTGCAGAAGATCAATCTGTCCCTGATGTTTTTTTGGAGAGAAGTGGCTTCTTTGCTGCCCTTCTTGACACCAGGCCATCTTCCAAAAGTCTTCGCCTCACTGTGCGTGCAGATGCGCTCACACCTGCCTGCTGCCATTCCTGAGCAAGCTCTGCACTGGTGGCACTCCGATCCCGCAGCTGAATCCTCTTTAGGAGACGATCCTGGCGCTTGCTGGACTTTCTTGGACGCCCTGAAGCCTTCTTATCAAGAATTGAACCTCTTTCCTTGAAGTTCTTGATGATCCTATAAATTGTTGATTGAGGTGCAATCTTAGTAGCCACAATATCCTTGCCTGTGAAGCCATTTTTATGCAATGCAATTATGGCTGCACGCATTTCTTTGCCGGTCACCATGGTTAACAATGGAAGAACAATGATTTCAAGCATCACCCTCCTTTTAACCTGTCAAGTCTGCCATTTTAACCCAATCAGCCTGACATAATGATCTCCAGCCTTGTGCTCGTCAACATTCTCACCTGAGTTAACAAGACGATTACTGAAATGATCTCAGCAGGTCCTTTAATGACAGCAATGAAAAGCAGTGGAAAGGTTTTTTTCGGATTAAGTTTATTTTCATGGCAAAGAAGGACTATGCAATTCATCTGATCACTCTTTATAACATTCTGGAGTATATGCAAATTGCTATTATAAAAACTTAAGCAGCAACTTTTCCAATTTCCAATATTTATGTAATTCTCAAAACTTTTGGCCACGACTGTATATAATTCCACATGTGTTAATTCATAGTTTTGATGCCTTCAGTGTGAATCTACAATTTTCATAGTCATGAAAATAAAGAAAACTCTTTGAATGAGAAGGTGTGTCCAAACTTTTGGTCTGTACTGTATATATATTTATATTTCCTACCTAACCTACCTGTATATCTATCTATCTATCTATCTATCTATCTATCTATCTATATTGCTACTCACAAAAAGTTAGGGATATTTTGCTTTCGGGTGAACTTTATGGAAACCGTAAAATGTTCACACTACAGTGATATTATTTCATGAGAGTAGGGCATTTAAGTAGAAGCATGCAATGGTGATTTCCACATCTCAAACAATTTATTGAACCAAAAGCCAGGTATACCCCCACAAAAATGTCTGTGTCTTAATTACTTGTCATGTGGCCTTAAACATCAATTACAGCTTGACAGCGACATCTAATTCTTTTACAAGTCGACTTATTGTCTGCTGAGGCATGGCATCCCACTGTTCTTGAAGTGTGGCCCTAAGCTCATTGAGGTTCTGGGGTAAAGAGTTACGAGCCTCTACACGGTGACTCAGCCTATCCCATAGGTTTACAATGGGATTCAGGTCTGGAAAAAAATGGAGGCCACTCCATTTGAGGCACCCCAGTCTCCAGCAGCCGCTCCCTAATGATGCGACCTCAATGAGCTGGCGAATTATCGTCCATGAAGGTGAAATTAGGCCTGTGTTGTTTATGCAGTGGCATAATGACTAGATGAATGCTGTTATTCAACTAGTATAGGCTATTCACTGTACCATTCACAAAGTGTAAGGCAGTCCTGTATTGACTAGACACACCTGCCCACACTGTAACACCACCACGACCAAAGACAAACAGAGGCTGATTCATAGCGCTCTCCTTGATGTCTCCAACATCGTTGGCAGCCATCAATTTCTGGTCAGTGTGAATCGACTTCCATCAGTGAACAGCACTGAGGCCCACTGGACCCTCATTCAACATAGATGCTCCCTGGCCCATGCAAAACGATGACGCCTGTGCCTGGCGGTGTGGTCAGGTACCTTGCAGGTTGTCTAGCATGCAGACCACACAGATGTAAACAGTTTCTAATGGTCTGACGTGACACTTGGGTGCCTCTCATTTCCCTGAAATGTGCCTGGAGTTGTGTGGCATTCATCATCCAGTTCCGCAGGGCATTGTTCACAATGAAGTTCTCATCAGTATGGGAGGTGGCCAAAGTACTTCCACTTCTATGCCTTTCTGTGACTCTTCCGTCTGAGAACATCCTGCTTGAAGACTCACAATGGCGGGGTATGGTTGATTAATTGTTACTTGTCGTCTTGGTCTCATGATGTCAAAATGTGAACAGCATGATGAGGAGGACTGTCTAAATACCAATTCTAATTGAAAAAGCAAATGTATTGGGCGATTCATGGATCAAAGACCTGTTGTGATTTTTGCCATTAACCCCTTTAGGACCCAGCCATTTTTCACCTTAACCACCTCAGCCCCCAGTGCTTAAACACCCTGAAAGACCAGGCCACTTTTTACACTTCTGACCTACACTACTTTCACCGTTTATTGCTCGGTCATGCAACTTACCACCCAAATGAATTTTACCTCCTTTTCTTCTCACTAATAGAGCTTTCATTTGGTGGTATTTCTTTGCTGCTGACATTTTTACTTTTTTTGTTATTAATCGAAATTTAACGATTTTTTTGCAAAAAAATGACATTTTTCACTTTCAGTTGTAAAATTTTGCAAAAACAAACGAGATCCATATATAAATTTTGCTCTAAATTTATTGTTCTACATGTCTTTGATAAAAAAAAAATGTTTGGGTAAAAAAAAAATGGTTTGGGTAAAAGTTATAGCGTTTACAAACTATGGTACAAAAATGTGAATTTCCGCTTTTTGAAGCAGCTCTGACTTTCTGAGCACCTGTCATGTTTCCTGAGGTTCTACAATGCCCAGACAGTACAAACACCCCACAAATGACCCCATTTCGGAAAGTACACACCATAAGGTATTCGCTGATGGGCATAGTGAGTTCATAGAACTTTTTATTTTTTGTCACAAGTTAGTGGAAAATGATGATTTTTTTTCTTTTTTTTCTTACAAAGTCTCATATTCCACTAACTTGTGACAAAAAATAAAAAGTTCTATGAACTCACTATGCCCATCAGCGAATACCTTGGGGTCTCTTCTTTCCAAAATGGGGTCACTGTGGGGTAGTTATACTGCCCTGGCATTCTAGGGGCCCAAATGTGTGGTAAGGAGTTGAAATCAAATTCAGTAAAAAATGACCTGTGAAATCCGAAAGGTGCTCTTTGGAATGTGGGCCCCTTTGCCCACCTAGGCTGCAAAAAAGTGTCACACATCTGGTATCTCCGTACTCAGGAGCAGTTGAGGAATGTGTTTTGGGGTGTCTTTTTACATATACCCATGCTGGGTGAGATAAATATCTTGGTCAAATGCCAACTTTGTATAAAAAAATGGGAAAAGTTGTCTTTTGCCAAGATATTTCTCTCACCCAGCATGGGTATATGTAAAATGACACCCCAAAACACATTCCCCACCTTCTCCTGAGTACGGAGATACCAGATGTGTGACACTTTTTTGCAGCCTAGGTGGGCAAAGGGGCCCATATTCCAAAGAGCACCTTTCGGATTTCACAGGTCATTTTTACAGAATTTGATTTCAAACTCCTTACCACACATTTGGGCCCCTAGAATGCCAGGGCAGTATAACTACCCCACAAGTGACCCCATTTTGGAAAGAAGAGACCCCAAGGTATTCGCTGATGGGCATAGTGAGTTCATGGAAGTTTTTATTTTTTGTCCCAAGTTAGTGGAATATGAGACTTTGTATGAAAAAAAAAAAAAAAAAAATCATCATTTTCCACTACTTGTGACAAAAAATAAAAAATTCAGGAACTTGCCATGCCCCTCACGGAATACCTTGGGGTGTCTTCTTTCCAAAATGGGGACACTTGTGGGGTAGTTATACTGCCCTGGCATTTTCCTGGGGCCCTAATGTGTGGTAAGTAGGTAAATGACCTGTGAAATCGAAAGGTGCTCTATGGAATGTGGGCCCCTTTGCCCACCTAGGCTGCAAAAAAGTGTCACACATCTGGTATCTCCGTACTCAGGAGAAGGTGGGGAATGTGTTTTGTGGTGTCATTTTACATTATACCATGCTGGGTGAGAGAAATATCTTGGCAAAAGACAACTTATCCCATTTTTTTTATACAAAGTTGGCATTTGACCAAGATATTATCTCACCCAGCATGGGTATATGTAAAAAGACACCCAAAACACATTCCTCAACTTCTCCTGAATACAGAGATACCAGATGTGTGCAAACTTTTTTGCAGCCTAGGTGGGCAAAGGGGCCCAAATTCTTTTAGGTGGGCATTTTTAGACATTTTGGATACCAGACTTCTTCTCACGCTTGGGGCCCCTAAAATGCCAGGGCAGTATAAATACCCCACATGTGACCCCCATTTTGGAAAGAAGACACACCCAAGGTATTCAATGAGGGCATGGCGAGTTCATTGAAAAAAAAAATTTTGGCACAAGTTAGCGGAAATTGATTTTTTTGATTTTGTTCTCACAAAGTCTCCCTTTCCGCTAACTTGGGACAAAAATTTCAATCTTTCATGGACTCAATATGCCCTTGAGTGGGTGTGTCTTCTTTCCAAAATGGTGTTATTTGTGGGGTGTTTGTACTGCCCTGGCATTTGAGGGTCTCCGCAATCATTACATGTATGCCCAGCATTAGGAGTTTCTGCTATTCTCCTTATATTGAGCATACGGGTAATGAGATTTTTTTTTTCCGTTCAGCCTCTGGGTGAAAGAAAAAAATGAACGGCACAGATTTCTTCATTCGCATCGATCAATGTGGATGAAAAAATCTCTGCCAAAAAAAGAAAAAGGAGGGGAAAGGCGTCTGCCAGGACATAGGAGCTCCGCCCAACATCCATACCCACTTCAGCTCGTATGCCCTGGCAAACCAGATTTCTCCATTCACATCAATCGATGTGGATGAATAAATCATTGCCGGATTTTTTTTTTTATATATACAAAGTGTTTGCCAAAGTATATGAACACCGCCACCTCCTCAGCTCATATGCCTCGGCAAACATATCTTTTACTGCAGAGGAGAAAATCTCGTCTTGCAGCGCCGCATACACGACTTGCGTGTAATCTGACAGCAGCGCAATGCTTCTGTCCGAATGCACATCAGTGCTGCAGCTGGTCGATCGGTTGGTCCACCTGAAAGGTAAAAAAAAACAAAACAAAAAAGAAAAAACCAGGCCGCAAAGCAATAACTTTATTAACTTTAGAACAGAACATATTAACTTTTTTTAACTTTTTTAACTTTTTTACTTACCGGTTATTTTTTTTTTGTTTAGTTTTTTTTACCTTTATAGAACAAACCTCTCCTTCCCCATGGGACAATGTGCAAAGCGCAAATCGCCCAAAGATGTGGCGAAGTACGTTATGCACTTTATCCCAGGTGAAAGGAGAGGTTTGCAGCAGCTGAGAGTAAAAGGGCCCTAATAGCCCTGTGTGCCTGTCCCTGTGAGATGCAATCCCTATGCTAGGTGTACCTGTGTGTGGTACTTCCGGCAACACTCACCAAAGCATAGGGCAGGGTGGTCAGACAGTCAGGACAGAAATAGCGGGTGTCACGCCTTATTTCCACTCCTGCTACAGACACGACATCTTTTTCGGGGTGACGGTTGGGTTGAGGTACCAGGAACGACACTGGGGAAATGTCGCTCGTGTAGACGGCTAACTACACTGGTGGATGGGGCCACGGAACCTCCTGGGTAAAGGAGGTTCTCGATGATCTCTTCCTGGAATTTGAGGAAAGATCGTGTTCTCCCAGCCTTACTGTAGAGAACAAAACAATTGTACAGCGCCAATTGAATTAAATATACAGACACCTTCTTATACCAGCGTCTGGTTCTGCGGGAAACTAAATACGGAGACAACATCTGGTCATTGAAGTCCACCCCTCCCATGAGCGCATTATAGTCGTGGACACAGAGGGCTTTTCAATGACACGGGTTGCTCGCTCAATTTGGATTGTCGTGTCTGCGTGAATGGAGGAGAGCATGTAAACGTCACGCTTGTCTCTCCATTTCACCGCGAGCAGTTCTTCGTTACACAAGGCAGCCCTCTCCCCCCTTGCAAGACGGGTGGTTACAAGCCGTTGGGGGAAGCCCACGCGACTAGTTCGCGCGGTGCCACAGGCGCAAATCCGTTCTAGAAACAAATGCCTAAAGAGGGCCACACTTGTGTAAAAATTGTCCACATAAAGATGGTACCCCTTGCCGAATAAGGGTGACACCAAGTCCCAGACTGTCTTCCCACTGCTCCCCAGGTAGTCAGGGCAACCGACCGGCTCCAGGGTCTGATCTTTTCCCTCATAGATCCGAAATTTGTGGGTATAGCCTGTGGCCCTTTCACAGAGCTTATACAATTTGACCCCATACCGGGCACGCTTGCTTGGGATGTACTGTTTGAAGCCAAGGCGCCCGGTAAAAATGTATTAGGGACTCGTCTACGCAGATGTTTTGCTCGGGGGTATACAAATCTGCAAATTTCTGGTTGAAATGGTCTATGAGGGGCCGAATTTTGTGGAGCCGGTCAAAAGCTGGGTGGCCTCTGGGATGGAGGTGGTGTTGTCGCTAAAATGCAGGAAACGGAGGATGGCCTCAAATCGTGCCCTGGAATAGCAGCAGAGAACATGGGCATGTGATGAATCGGGTGCGTTGACCAATATGACCGCAATTCATGCTTTTTTGTCAGGCCCCATGTTGAGGAGAAGGCCCAAAAAATTTTAAGTTCGGAAACTTGACTGGTTTCCACCGGAAAGGCTAGGCATAAAAGCTTCCCCGGGTTGGCGGATATAAATTGTGTGGCATACTGGTTGGTCTCTGCCACGACTAAGTCCAAGAGCTCGCAGTCAAGAACAGCTCAAAAAATCCCAGGGGCCGAACCGATTTGAGCCGTCTCAACCGAACTCCAGACTGGGCGGTGAAAGGGGGAACTACAGGTGCGGCTGAAGTTGGTGACTGCCAATCAGGGTTTGCCAGCACCTCAGGGATTCTAGGGGCTCTACGGGCCTGTCTGTGCGGTGGCCTGCGACGGGTAACTAGTGCACGTGCCACCGTACCAGCTTCAACTGCCCTTCTGTGTGCTCGCCACGTCACCATGTTGTACGGCAGTGCTGGTACTAGGTCCAGGGAGGGCTGCGCTGCTGGTGTATGCCTCACCACGTGATCCGGCAGCGACAGCCCCACTCTGCTGCTCTAGAAGCGGATCCTGCGCAACCTGTGGTCTAGCGACACGGGGCCGGGTACGCCTGGTGCTGCCAGGGACCTCCACCTCCTCGTCCGAACTTTGGGTCAGAGAGCCACTGCTTTCCACAGGTTCATATTCTGACCCGCTAGATTCGTCAGATGAGGTTCCCACTCCTCATCCGACTGGGTCAGAATCCTGTAGGCCTCTTCAGAAGAATACCCCCTGTTTGACATTTTGGACTACTAAATTTAGGGTATTCCCTGAGACTACCCAAGAAAAAAAGCAAGCCTGTCTTACAAAGGGGAGGCTAGCGAAGTACCGGAGGCCGCTGCGGTTGATAAAAAATATCAAAACTGATTTTTTTATCGCCGCAGTGCGTGTAAAATGAATGTGCAGTGATCAAAAAATATATATTTTTTGTCACTGCGGTGGGGCGGGCGTGGGTGAACGCACGTGTGGGCGACCGATCAGGCCTGATCGGGCAAACACTGCGTTTTGGGTGGAGGGCGAACTAAAGTGACACTAATACAATTATAGATCTGACCGTGATCAGTTTTGATCACTTACAGATACTATAAAAGTACAAATGCTGATTAGCGATACGCTATTCAGCGAATAAAAGTGACTGCGGTGCGGTGGGCTGGGCGCTAACTGACGCTAACTACCTAACCAAGGGGCCTAAACTATCCCTAAAACCTAACAGCCAATACTAGTGAAAAAAAAAAGTGACAGTTTACACTGATCACTTTTTTTCCTTTCACTGGTGATTGACAGGGGCGATCAAAGGGGTGATCAAAGGTTAATTGGGGTGCAGGGGGGTGATCAGGGGCTACAGTGAAGTGTTTGGTGTACTTACAGTTCAGTCTGCTTCTCTGCTGGATCCAACCGACGAAAAGGACCAGCAGAGGAGCAGAGAAGCCATATAACAGATCATATTTACTAATATGATCTGTTATATGACTTTTGATTGGATTTTTTTAAAATCGCCAGCCTGCCAGCCAATGATCGTTGCTGGCAGGCTGGTGACGAACTTCTTCTTTGAATTTTGCCGGCCCGCGATGCGCATGCGCGGGCCGGCTTGGAGCGAAATCTCGCGTCTCGCGAGATGACGCGTATATGCGTGATTGTGCGCAGAGCTGCCACCTCCGGAACGCGAATCTGCGTACAGCGGTCCGGAGGTGGTTAATGACCAGGCCATGTTTAGCAAATCTGACATGTGTCACTTTATGTGGTAATAACTTTAAAACGCTTTTACTTATCCAGGCTATTCTGCGATTTTTTTTTTCCTGTCACATATTGTACTTCATGACAGTGGTAAAATTAAGTTTAATATTTCATTAAAAATACAAAATTTTTCAAAAATGTTTGATGTTTAGCAAATTTCCAAATTTCTATTTCTCTACTTTTATAAAAGATAGTAATACCTCCAAAAATTGTTATTACTTTACATTCCCCATATGTCTAATTCATGTTTGGATCATTTTGAAAATTAAATTTTATTTTTTTGGGATGTTAGAAGGCTTAGACGTTAGGACCAGTTCAGTTATGAAGTCACTTTCTGGGGCTTACATATTAAAAACCATCCATAAATCCTATTTTAGAAACTACACCCTCAAGCTATTCAAAACTGATTTTACAAAGTTTGTTAACCCTTTAGGTGCCTCACGAGAATTAAAGGAAAATGGGAATGAAATGTTCAAAATTTTTTAGCAGATTTTAAATTTTAATCTATTTTTTCTGCAACGCATCAAGGGTTAACAGCCAAACAATACTCAAAATCTATTACCATGAATCTGGAGTTTACAGAAATACCCCATGTGTGCTCAAAAACTGATGTATGGGCGCACAGTAGGCTTCAGAGTGGAAAGAGCACTATATAGCTTTTGGAGAGCGGATTTAACTGGAATGGTAATTGGGAGCTATGTCGCATATGAAGACACCCTGAGGTAGCCCTACAGTGGAAACCCCCAAAAAGTGACACCATTTTGGAAACTACATCCCTCAAGGAATATTTCAAGGTGTGTAGTGAGCATTTTGACCCATCAGGCATTTCACAGAATTAGGAAACTGTCACAGTCGTTACCTCTGGCTGTGACCTTCTGTCTATGCTCTCGCTGCAGCTTCGTTCCTGTGTGTCATTTGTGGTTCTTTATGGGTTAACTCCCCTGTGTGTCTATTAGGAGTTAATCCTCTCTGTCTGCTCCATGGGTGTGGCCTCTCTGCTGCACCCATGGAATCTGTATATAAGGCTGAGGTTTCCTCAGTTCTGGGTCAGCTCTCCTGGTGTGTGTTGTCTTGTCCTGCTCCTGGTTTGTACTCTCTCTCCCATACTGCTGACCCATGGGATCCGTGTCTGTCTGTGCTCTGTGGGTTTCCCTACTTGTTCATTGACGTCCTCTTTCCTGTCTTTCTGTTATCTGTTCTGCCAGTTATGTTTTAGTTACTTTGTGTGTTTTCATATGTCTCGGTTCAGCAAGCCCTTGCTGCAGCGCGCCTAGCTGCAGAGTGCTATGCGCAAGGCCACGCAGTATACCACTGGTGGAGCAAGTCCTTCTCTGCTCATTGTCACTCCTGTTTTCTTGCTATGTATTTCTGCTTGTGTTATTAGTTGCCCTGTTTTGTATTTGCCTGTCTGTTATGTTTGCCTATGTGCTGTCGGTACCTTCTGGTACCTGTTGTCCATTCGTACCCTGGCAACTTCCTGCGGCAAAGCCTAACCCTACCTTCTGGGGCCCTAGTGAATACCAGGAGTTGCTTAGTCATGCCCCTCTGGAGTATTACTAGATAGTGGCGCAGTGGGGGTTTTCTCCCACTGTGCTGACGGTACATAGAGCTCATGTTTTGTCTGTGCTGCCTTCCCTGGTTTTTGTTTGTGCAATAAACTCTTGTGTGTCTGTACCTGATTTCTGTTTGTTTATTGCTTGATGACGCGGTGGTCTCTTCTGGGACCTCCAACTCATGACAGAAACGCTTGGCTGTGAAAAGGAAAAATTTAATTTTTTTTTAAAGAAAGTTGCTTTACACCCACATTTTTCTTTTTCACAAGGGGTAACAGAACAAAATGCACCCAACATTTTGTTCCCCATTTCACCCTGAATATGTCAACACCCCATATGTGCTCAAAAATTATGTATGGGCGCACAGCAGGGCTCTAGAGTCAAATAGCAAAATATGGATTTTGCTGACCTGAAATGGCAGACATTGATTTAGGTTCCCCATTTTCTCCCCATTCAGGAAACACCCCATATGTGCTTGTAGCCTGCAATATGGGCGCACAGCAGGCAAACAGCAAAATATGGATTTTGCTCGCAGGCCTGAATTGGCAGACATGGATTTTAGGTGCCATGTCGTATTAAAAAAAATCCTGAGGTCCCCAGAAATTAAAAACTCCAAGAAGTGACCCCATTTTGGAAAGAGCACCCCCGTACGAACATTTTAAGGGGTGGAAGGGCACTTCTGACCTAACAGTTGTCTCACACAAAAGAATATGTAGTGATTGTTGGAAAGTGAATATGCAAGATAGGTGGACTAAATCAGAGATATAAAGTGGAAATATTACAGGGAGCATAAAGGATGAAATTAAATTAATACTCCATGGATGAGTGGTAGATTTTAAAACACTCCTGCATGCACAGGCCAGGTTTTTGAGGGCAGGTTTCGCGGTGGTAAATTGTGTCTTTCCTTATACCCCTTTTAGAACACAGCCTGCATCTTTTTTGGGTTCTTTCCTTCCTTGCTGTCTGGGGGACTTGACCTGGGAAATGTTGCCCTGGTACAACATGGGCATTATGACTTTCAGAAGTACTGGGACCCTCCCTGGCCTGGGTTTGAAAAATTAGGGCCTTGATAACCACCTCTTGGAACTGAAGGAAAGTTCCTGTGTGGCCTGCAGATTGAAATAGCACGTACGCATTGCACTTTGCCATCTGTACAATGTGTACGGCCAGCTTTTTGTAACACGCTTTCGTTTTTCGTGTGGCACTATAGGGCTTCAGAAGTTAATCTAAAAGATCCACCCCTCCCATGTGCTTGTGTAGTCCAGGATACAACTGGTTTGGGGATAGTGATTGTGGTACTTCGTACAGGAGCAGGGGAGCTGGCGTTAGTGTGAATGGTGGTCAGTACAAGGACGTCCTTCTTGTCCTTGTACTTAACCACCAGCATGTTCTCATGGAGGAGAGCCCTACTTTTACCCATTCTCCCTGGTTGCCCTACCAGGGATCTAGGGAGGCCTCTCTGATTTTGCGCACTGTGCCGCAAGCCACAGTACCTCTGGCAGTAGGACGTGAATAGGGTTATGCTGGTATAATAGTTATCCACATAGAGGTGGTAACCCTTATCCAGCAGTGGGTGCAGTAAATCCCACACGATCTTGTTACTAATTCCTAAGATGGGGGGGCATTCTGGGGGTTCTATTCTTTAGGTAAGTGTGTCTATATATATATATATATATATATATATATACACTCACCTAAATAATTATTAGGAACACCATACTAATACGGTGTTGGACCCCCCTTTTGCCTTCAGAACTGCCTCTAATTCTACGTGGCATTGATTCAACAAGGTGCTGATAGCATTCTTTAGAAATGTTGGCCATATTGATAGGATAGAATCTTGCAGTTGATGGAGATTTGAGGGATGCACATCCAGGGCACGAAGCTCCCGTTCCACCACATCCCAAAGATGCTCTATTGGGTTTGAGATCTGGTGACTGTGGGGGCCATTTTTGTACAGTGAACTCATTGTCATGTTCAAGAAACCAATTTGAAATGATTCGAGCTTTGTGACATGGTGCATTATCCTGCTGGAAGTAGCCATCAGAGGATGGATACATGTTCTCATTCTGTTTACGCCAAATTCGGACTCTACCATTTGAATGTCTCAACAGAAATCGAGACTCATCAGACCAGGCAACATTTTTCCAGTCTTCAACAGTTCAATTTTGGGGAGCTTGTGCAAATTGTAGCCTCTTTTTCCTATTTGTAGTGGAGATGAGTGGTACCCGGTGGGGTCTTCTGCTGTTGTAGCCCATCCGCCTCAAGGTTGTGCGTGTTGTGGCTTCACAAATGCTTTGCTGCATACCTCGGTTGTAACGAGTGGTTATTTCAGTCAACATTGCTCTTCTATCAGCTTGAATCAGTCGGCCCATTCTCCTCTGACCTCTAGCATCCACAAGGCATTTTTGCCCACAGGACTGCCGCATACTGGATGTTTTTCCCTTTTCACACCATTCTTTGTAAACCCTAGAAATAGTTGTGCGTGAAAATCCCGGTAACTGAGCAGATTGTGAAATACTCAGACCTGCCCGTCTGGCACCAACAACCATGCTACGCTCAAAATTGCTTAAATCACCTTTCTTTCCCATTCTGACATTCAGTTTGGAGTTCAGGAGATTGTCTTGACCAGGACCACACCCCTAAATGCATTGAAGCAACTGCCATGTGATTGGTTGACTAGATAATTGCATTAATGAGAAATAGAACAGGTGTTCCTAATAGTTCTTTAGGTGAGTGTGTGTGTATATATATATATATATATATATATATATATATACATACAGGTGAAACTCGAAAAAATTAGAATATCGTGCAAAAGTCCATTTATTTCAGTAATGCAAATTAAAAGGAATTGCATTAATGCAGCTTAAAATTAGAATTTTAGGAAAGGTTCAATATTCTAGGATCAAAGTGTCACACTCTAGTCAGCTAATTAATCCATACCCCCTAAGCAAAAGGTACCTCAAAATTGTGACTTTGGGGTTTCATAAGCTGTAAGCCATAATCATACAAATTATAACAAAGGCTTGAAATGTCTCGCTTTGCATGTAATGAGTCTATCTCATATATTAGTTTCACCTTTTAAGTTGCATTACTGAAATAAATGAACTTTGCATGATATTCAAATTTTGGGGAGTTTCACCTGTATATATGTGTGTGTATATATATATATATATATATATATATATATATATATATATATATACACTGCTCAAAAAAATAAAGGGAACACCTAAACAACACAATGTAACTCCAAGTCAATCACACTTCTGTGAAATCAAACTGTCCACTTAGGAAGCAACACTGAGTGACAATCAATTTCACATGCTGTTGTGCAAATGGGATAGACAACAGGTGGAAATTATAGGCAATTAGCAAGACACCTCCAATAAAGGAGTGGTTCTGCAGGTGGTGACCACAGACCACTTCTCAGTTCCTATGCTTCCTGGCTGATGTTTTGGTCACTTTTGAATGCTGGCTGTGCTTTCTACAACCCACACAAGTGGCTCAGGTAGTGCAGCTTATCCAGGATGGCACATCAATGCGAGCTGTGGCAAGAAGGTTTACTGTGTCTGTCAGCGTAGTGTCCAGAGCATGGAGGCGCTACCGGGAGACAGGCCAGTACATCAGGAGACGTGAAGGAGGCCGTAGGAGGGCAACAACCCAGCAGCAGGACCGCTACCTCCGCCTTTGTGCAAGGAGGAACAGGAGGAGCACTGCCAGAGCCCTGCAAAATGACCTCCAGCAGGCCACAAATGTGCATGTGTCTGCTCAAACGGTCAGAAACAGACTCCATGAGGGTGATTTGAGGGCCCGACGTCCACAGGTGGGGGTTGTGCTTACAGCCCAACACCGTGCAGGACGTTTGGCATTTGCCAGAGAACACCAAGATTGGCAAATTCGCCACTGGCGCCCTGTGCTCTTCACAGATGAAAGCAGGTTCACACTGAGCACATGTGACAGACGTGACAGAGTCTGGAGACGCCGTGGAGAACGTTCTGCTGCCTGCAACATCCTCCAGCATGACTGGTTTGGCATTGGGTCAGTAATGGTGTGGGGTGGCATTTCTTTGGAGGGCGCACAGCCCTCCATGTGCTCGCCAGAGGTAGCCTGACTGCCATTAGGTACCGAGATGAGATCCTCAGACCCCTTGTGAGACCATATGCTGGTGCGGTTGGCCCTGGGTTCCTCCTAATGCAAGACAATGCTAGACCTCATGTGGCTGGAGTGTGTCAGCAGTTCCTGCAAGATGAAGGCATTGATGCTATGGACTGGCCCGCCCGTTCCCCAGACCTGAATCCAATTGAGCACATCTGGGACATCATGTCTCGCTCTATCCACCAATGTCGCGTTGCACCACAGACTGTCCAGGAGTTGGCAGATGCTTTAGTCCAGGTCTGGGAGGAGATCCCTCAGGAGACCGTCCGCCACCTCATCAGGAGCATGCACAGGCGTTGTAGGGAGGTCATACAGGCACGTGGAGGCCACACACACTACTGAGCCTCATTTTGACTTGTTTTAAGGACATTACATCAAAGTTGGATCAGCCTGTAGTGTGTTTTTCCACTTTAATTTTGAGTGTGACTCCAAATCCAAACTGGGTTGAAAAATTTGATTTCCATTTTTTTATTTTTGTGTGATTTTGTTGTCAGCACATTCAACTATGTAAAGAACAAAGTATTTCAGAAGAATATTTAATTAATTCAGATCTAGGATGTGTTATTTTTGTGTTCCCTTTATTTTTTTGAGCAGTGTATATATACAGTTGCAAGAAAAAGTATGTGAACCCTTTGGAATGATATGGATTTCTTCACAAATTGGTCATAAAATGTGATCTGATCTTCATCTAAGTCACAACAATGGACAATCACAGTCTGCTTAAACTAATAACACACAAAGAATTAAATGCTACCATGTTTTTATTGAACACACCATGTAAACATTCACAGCGCAGGTGGAAAAAGTATGTGAACCCCTAGACTAATGACATCTCCAAGAGCTAATTGGAGTGAGGTGTCAGCCAACTGGAGTCCAATCAATGAGATGAGATTGGAGGTGTTGGTTACAGCTGCCCTGCCCTATAAAAAACACACACCAGTTCTGGGTTTGCTTTTCACAAGAAGCTTTGCCTGATGTGAATGATGCCTCGCACAAAAGAGCTCTCAGAAGACCTACGAATAAGAATTGTTGACTTGCATAAAGCTGGAAAGGGTTATAAAAGTATCTCCAAAAGCCTTGCTGTTCATCAGTCCACGGTAAGACAAATTGTCTATAAATAGAGAAAGTTCAGCACTGCTGCTACTCTCCCTAGGAGTGGCCGTCCTGTAAAGATGACTGCTAGAGCACAGCGCAGACTGCTCAATGAGGTGAAGAAGAATCCTAGAGTGTCAGCTAAAGACTTACAAAAGTCTCTGGCATATGCTAACATCCCTGTTAGTGAATCTACGATACGTAAAACACTAAATAAGAATGGATTTCATGGGAGGATACCACAGAGGAAGCCACTGTTGTCCAAAAGAACATTGCTGCACGTTTACAGTTTGCACGAGAGCACCTGGATGTTCCACAGCAGTACTGGCAAAATATTCTGTGGACAGATGAAACCAAAGTTGAGTTGTTTCGAAGAAACACACAACACTATGTGTGGAGAAAAAGAGGCACAGCACACCAACATCAAAACATCATCCCAACTGTGAAGTATGGTGGTGGGGGCATCATGGTTTGGGGCTGCTTTGCTGCATCAGGGCCTGGACGGATTGCTATCATCAAAGGAAAAATGAATTCCCAAGTTTATCAAGACATTTTGCAGGAGAACTTAAGGCCATCTGTCCACCAGCTGAAGCTCAACAGAAGATGGGTGTTGCAACAGGACAACGACCCAAAGCATAGAAGTAAATCAACAACAGAATGGCTAGAACAGAAGAAAATATGCCTTCTGGAGTGGCCCAGTCAGAGTCCTGACCTCAACCCGATTGAGATGCTGTGGCATGACCTCAAAAAAGCGATTCACACCAGACATCCCAAGAATATTGCTGAACTGAAACAGTTCTGTAAAGAGGAATGGTCAAGAATTACTCCTGACCGTTGTGCACGTCTGATCTGCAACTACAGGAAACGTTTGGTTGAAGTTAATGCTGCCAAAGGAGGTTCAACCAGTTATTAAATCCAAGGGTTCACATACTTTTTCCACCTGCACTGTGAATGTTTACATGGTGTGTTCAATAAAAACATGGTAACATTTATTTCTTTGTGCGTTATTAGTTTAAGCAGACTGTGATTGTCTATTGTTGTGACTTAGATGAAGATCAGATCACATTTTATGACCAATTTGTGCAGAAATCCATATCATTCCAAAGGGTTCACATACTTTTTCTTGCAACTGTATATATATATATATATATATATATATACAGTATATATACACTCACCTAAAGAATTATTAGGAACACCTGTTCTATTTCTCATTAATGCAATTATCTAGTCAACCAATCACATGGCAGTTGCTTCAATGCATTTAGGGGTGTGGTCCTGGTCAAGACAATCTCCTGAACTCCAAACTGAATGTCAGAATGGGAAAGAAAGGTGATTTAAGCAATTTTGAGCGTAGCATGGTTGTTGGTGCCAGACGGGCAGGTCTGAGTATTTCACAATCTGCTCAGTTACTGGGATTTTCACGCACAACTATTTCTAGGGTTTACAAAGAATGGTGTGAAAAGGGAAAAACATCCAGTATGTGGCAGTCCTGTGGGCAAAAATGCCTTGTGGATGCTAGAGGTCAGAGGAGAATGGGCCGACTGATTCAAGCTGATAGAAGAGCAACGTTGACTAAAATAACCACTCGTTACAACCGAGGTATGCAGCAAAGCATTTGTGAAGCCACAACACGCACAACCTTGAGGCGGATGGGCTACAACAGCAGAAGACCCCACCGGGTACCACTCATCTCCACTACAAACAGGAAAAAGAGGCTACAATTTGCACGAGCTCACCAAAATTGGACTGTTGAAGACAGGAAAAATGTTGCCTGGTCTGATGAGTCTCGATTTCTGATGAGACATTCAAATGGTAGAGTCCGAATTTGGCGTAAACAGAATGAGAACATGTATCCATCCTCTGATGGCTACTTCCAGCAGGATAATGCACCATGTCACAAAGCTCGAATCATTTCAAATTGGTTTCTTGAACATGACAATGAGTTCACTGTACTAAAATGGCCCCCACAGTCACCAGATCTCAACCCAATAGAGCATCTTTGGGATGTGGTGGAACGGGAGCTTCGTGCCCTGGATGTGCATCCCTCAAATCTCCATCAACAGCAAGATGCTATCCTATCAATATGGGCCAACATTTCTAAAGAATGCTATCAGCACCTTGTTGAATCAATGCTACGTAGAATTAAGGCAGTTCTGAAGGCAAAAAGGGTCCAACACCGTATTAGTATGGTGTTCCTAATAATTCTTTAGGTGAGTGTATATATATATATATATATATATATATATATAAAAAGCCCTAACTACAATTTCTTCTTTTTGAACCAAAAAAAGGAAAAGTTTGCAAACAAATCAACACAGATGTGAAAAAAAGAGCAATTAATAATCCCCAGGTGCTGATCAGGCAGGTATGCACTAAACAGCACTTGGCGGTCACAGCTTGCACGCAGAAAAAGTTGTCCAAAGCTGGAAAATTGTAAAAAAAGGACCAATAAAAGCAAAATGGCGTCCGTAAAAATAGGACCGGGGGGGGGGGGGGGGCAGGAAGGGACAGGGACGTAGGGTGGTTTAGGGATCTGGAGCAGCTGCAAATGAAAAAAAATCAGTGCAGCAATTCCAGATGTTCTTTTGTTCTTTCTTCTTTAAGCAGGAAAGGGTTAAAAGCGCAGTGGTGATGCACCACAAGTCCCAGCAAGCCAACAGCCGCACAGAAAGACACAGAACCTCTCTGCATGCAGTCACCAGCTATATTGGCTGCATGCAGGGAGGTTCAGCCCTTTCCTGTGCAGCTATTGCGCTGCCATTGGCTGGAGTGTTATTCCAGCAAATCACAGCGCTTGCAGGGGACCCCAAACACCAGTGTCCCCTGCCTTACCTCGGAGGAGACCGGTGCTGACCAGTTCAGAACCGGTCACCTCCCCCTGACCCCGCCCCACCCCGCAGCTGTATACAGCTTCCGGCGCTGCGATGTGCCAGTCTTCATTGACCGGCCAATCGCAGCGCTTAGAGCTACAGGGGGGGCGGTGCAGCACCATGGTGCCCTTTCCCGGCATGGCTGCCTGCCGGAAACAGCAGCCATGGTGCCCCGATTCCCCCTCGATCGTTCCCCAGAGCCCGGCGGACCATGCGCCGTACATGTAGACAATGGGGGCATATCGGTAGGATGAGATGAGAAAGGAGCAGGGAAATGAACAGAGGGCGCACTACGTATGTGCAGCCGCCCTCCATTCATTTCTATGGGGCCGTCAAAAATAGCCGAACGCTGGCTTGGCTATTTCCGTCTGCCCCATAGAAATGAATGGGAGCAGGGGCCGCTCGTGCGCGGTGTGCTCCCATTCACTTCTATGGGAGCAGCGGGGAGCAGCGCTTGGTGGTGGATGGACCCCGGGGTCCTCCAGCCACAGCTCTCCCCACTTTGTTCTCGTTGTAGATGCAGGTCCCAGATGCAGGGACCCACACCTATCAGACAATGGGGGCATAGCCTAGCAATATGCCCCCATTGTATGTGATGGGAATACCCCTTTAAGCTCTTTGTTAGAGAATAGCAAGTTGTGCAAAAAGTACTGAAACATTGAACAGTTGGACATGTGCATTTAAAAGTTCAAAGAAGGTCACATTAAGTTCACCTCTAAAGGTTAGAGTGCATTCTAGGTTCATGCTGAAATTTCACCCACAAGCCAAATATCCCTAATTTTGTGAGTAGTGTATATAAATGTATATATAAAACCTACAATACTAATATCTATTTTGCTTGAAATGTTAAGCATTTAGCCCGTTTGAGTGGAGCATCAGAGAATTTCTAGCTCTGATGGTCATCGCTCAGGACGAGGGCTTTTTCTTTACTATTTAAATGACGAAAATATGTTGTCTCAAAATGCAGGAAATGCTCAACCCCAAATGCAGTTGTGCATTTATGTTCGGGGGAGCAGATACTGCGCTTGTGGTATGTTGCTAAGGGCCATCCCGAGCAAAAAAATGCATACAGTGGAGGATGCCCGCAGCAGACCACAAGTGCCACAGAGACATCCTACACCAGATGGTAAAATGTGTGGATGTGGAATGAGTTGGAATAAATAGTTACAAGAATAGGTGCACTACTGTGGTGGATGCAAACAGTAACATCTGACTAAACCCTCACACTAATGTTAAAAATGAGACTTTAGCCAGTATATCCTTATATTAAGGACATACCTGAGCCCGCGCACCACGCCAAGGTTTCTCAAGTGGCACAGGACCTAACGCTAAACCTACCTGTACCGTATGGGTAGTACCAGGAGCCAGTGGGCAAATTACAGCAGCGTAAGGTCCGACTCACAGCAAACAGCTACCAGTTCCCCCCCAGTGTGACTAAGCCTCCTCCCATTGTATGTGTGGTTAGAGTCCCACCCATGGCTGGCTGATATGTTGCAGGCCTCACAGGTCCACCTAAATGCTGCCTATGGATGGTAGTCAGGGCGCATTTAGATTGGAGTTTATA
This sequence comes from Bufo bufo, assembly GCF_905171765.1. Taxonomy (NCBI): domain Eukaryota; kingdom Metazoa; phylum Chordata; class Amphibia; order Anura; family Bufonidae; genus Bufo; species Bufo bufo. The sequence goes on from NC_053391.1 coordinate 47,456,318, forward strand.
CACTTCCACATATAAATATACGATTTAAATGACAAAAATACGTGGTCTCAAAAGGCAGGAAATGCTCAACCCCAAATCCAGTTGTGCATTTATGCTCGGGGGAGCAGATACTGCGCTTGTAGTCTGTTGCTAAGGGTGATACCCAGCAAAAAATGCATACAGTGGAGGATGCCCGCAGCAGACCACAAGTGCCACAGAGACTTCCTACACCAGATGGTAAAATGTGTGGATATGGAATGAGTAGTGCACCTATTCTTGTAACTTTTTCTTTACTACCAGTGACGTACCGGGCTTCTCATGGGTATGCTAGCCTAGTGAGGTCACCTGCGCAAATGGGCTGTTTTACAGGCTAGCACAGCGCTAAAGACTGCCCATTAGTGCCGGTGACGTCACCGGGATCACTGCTAGGCAGAAGTCGGCCAATGATCTAATGTTTATCAAGGCCTCATGAATGCCTGTCTTGTAATACCATATTTTCCCTACATTGACAACTGCTAGGGAAATGCCTGGCTGGGCATGGCTTTTCCTGGTAAAATCAGCTGTTTGGTAGAGATGTTGCGAGTGGGAGCAAGAGCTATCTCGTGTGTATCTTAGCTTTTGACCTATACTCTAGAATAGATCATCAATATCAGATCTGTGTGGGTCTGGCACCCACACCAATCAGAGGTTATCAGCCAGCACCAAAATAACACAGTGGAGGGAGGTGAAATGGGAGCTGATCTGCTGTATGCCGGCATGGCCACTACACAGTGGACAGTGCTTTCTGTTTCCGGCTCTGTCCACTGTCTTGTTTCCTTTGCCAGCTGCCAAAAACAGGTCTTCGGTGGGGTTGGCAGGTGTCAATCCCCCTCACTGATCTGATATTGATTACCTATCTGGAGGATAGACTGGAAAAGGCCAATTTACACTTCATTTCTTTGGCACAGACGAAAAAACTTGCAGCATGCACCATTCTTGTCTTTCCACCCACAGTTGGGATGTTGTGCAAACTCCATACTGATATCCAGGTATGTCTGTGTTTTGCAGGCAGAAATTGAAATGGCTGTCTGAATCCAGCCTTAAAGGGTACCGGTCACCTGGATTTTGGGAATAGAGCTGAGGAGCTAGAGCGCCGTAATCTCGCGATGCGCGAGCTAGCGCATGCGCAGTGCGTTCCCTGAGGCTGATGCCAGCACAGGGAAGGAACACTATGTCGACACTGCGCATGTGCTAGCTTGCGCATCGCGAGATTATGGCGCTCTAGCTTTGTGACGTCGGGGAGCAAGGAGGAGATTCGGAGGATGCGGGGCTCCTTCACAGTGGGCGTGGCTGGGCTCCGGAAACGTTAGTAACAGCTCCTTGGGCTTCTTACTTGCCTCATTTACATATCTATCAAATCGTTTTTTTGACAAAATAAAAGCACAGAGACCTACGGGGACTGGATATTGCGGATGTGCTAGCGGCGATCTAGCAGCCCATGTCCTCAGCTCTATACACAAAATCCCGGTGACAGGTTCCCTTTAAGATTTTTAGCTGAATAGGAACAGAAAAAAATGTCCCTCTCCTGGAAAAATAAGATCTGCTATTCCTTATAATGAGCTTTTTCCTCCTGATTAGCATTTGTGTGTGGTCATGCGTGTTTGCAGTAATTAGACTGGAAGAATGTTTATCTGTGTTAGATAATGATTTGTTCTGATGGATGTCATCATTATGCTCATTACATAGAACAATATCTCTTATTACCCATCATTTTCATTAAGATTGTGGTGAAAATTCCTGCATCTAAATCAGGCTGAACACTAATAATAGCCACTTCAATAAGGGTAAGTGAGGGTCACCATTGCTTAGAAAGCATATTATTATTGTGAAAGCCAAGGTCATAAAGTTAAAACATGTAAAACTGCAAAAAAAAAAAACAACAAAAAACTGCCAAGTCGTTGGTGCTATGGAAACAAGCTGTTCTTAAATATGGTGAGATAAGATCCCACCTGTCAGACTGAAAATAGAAAAGCCTGAACAGAACAGTAATGAAAGTATAGCTATATTGTCTGTCCATGTCGTATTTCCTTCGCCATTTTCCCAATCTGCTACACTATTTATCTCTTATTGTAAATGTATGAGAATTGTGGTGCAAGGGATCATTAGATGGTGCTGTTGTACCACTAGCTCTCTATGACACCCCATACACACAAAAATAATGTATTACTAGATTATTTCGGAAGTTGAGGAAATGTGGCAAAATAATTATGTACCTCATATAGTCATTTAAAAAGAATGATATTTACCCATGATAAAAAGTGATAGGGTCTTCAAGAGTAGTAGAGTCCCCAATAATAGGCCTTCATCAATCCAACTTGTATCACATTTCATATTAAAATTCATGGAAAAGCCCTGCAAACTTCTGACTTGCTATAGAGAATGAAAGGCAATGTGCCACTTAGGCTTGATTCAGATGGCAATTCCGATTTCTTTGAATAAGATATGGACATATGTCAATCCATGTGCATCCACTTTTTTTCACAGACCAAAATACTGGAATGAATGAGTCTCATATGGAAAACAGACTGTGCAGTTTCTGTGCACAGACCAATCGTCCATTTGGAAAAACTGAAGTATGACTTGAACCACTGACAATAAGGAGTCTGCGTGCTACACGTGGACAGAAAATATGCCAGTCTGAATCAGACTTTAGTATTTTCAAAGCAAATGTTGATAGGGTGCATGTCCGACATATGATGCTGTATCAACATTAGTAGAGACCTGGGACATACTTATAAATTATGGAGCCATATAGAAAAATTTAAAAATTCAGAGCCTTCTGCTCGTAGTCATTCACTGTGTTGAAGCTTGAACTTCCTCCCTTATTGTGCCGTACATTTTGTTGGAATGGAGCAGTGTAAGTGCAATGAGGACGGCATGCATTTCCAAAAGAAAGATACTCTACATTTTAGGTGGAGCTGAAAAATCACAAAGGCTCTTTAAGAAACATTTTCCTGCAAACTGGAATAAGTGTTTTTGCTCGTTTTCGATGTTGCATTTGAAATGTTCATGCTGAATGACGGATCTGCATCCCATCAATATAAGTCTAAACCAGACCACAGATCAAGGCAGGGATTGATTGGCAATTTATCATTTTGATTTAGAATTGTTCTCCAGAAAGGTCTGAAATCCCTAATGTATGGCTAGTTTTAGAGTGTGAGTCTCTGATTCAGATGCTCAGAGGCTCTTAGTTTGATGACGTACAACCAGTGGCCTACGCAAGAGGAATAAGGAGCAGACCCACCATAATGACAGGTGGTGGTATCAACAGGGTGGGTATCTATTGGGCCTATAGCAACTGTGTGGTCTGCTTCCATTGGAGGTATGCAACTGGTTCAGAGTTCTTTGGAAATGCAGGGATCTTCAAGGTGGAAGCCTTAACTCTAGTATTGTGATGTATTAGGACTTTTAAAAAACAAGGTGTACTTTATCTTTGCTCTGTAATCTCTACATTCTGTCCCTGAAAGAAAATCACTGAAAGAAATGTATACATTTATAACTAGTACAATCTTAACAAAATAGTTTTACCAAGGTAATTGAGAACAGCCTGCCAGATCTCTCTGCATCCTGGCATTGTCTGGTTGCGGCCAGATCTCCGCTAGTCCCCATTAAAGTTAATGGGGCTGGTCCGTGTTGTTTAAGCTTCTGGCAATGACTGCTGGAACAGCCTGCTGGATACTAAGCACTAGTATGAAAATAGCGAAGTGGAAAAAACCTAAAAGTGGCCACATGCTGTAGGCAGGTACAAGTTGAAAGAAGACAGGTCAACACAAGTAGGTAGTGAAAACAGAAGTAGGTGGGCCACCAAATACCACAGTGCAGCACAAACTACTTCTGCCTGCGCTGCAGTATTCAACTGTATCCCCATCCTAAAGACAGCAATACAGTTGAATTCAGGATGGGGACCTGCGGCTCCTGGTCAGTAACATAAGTACCTGATGTTCCTAGCATTAATTCATGTTGTGTACTCAGCGGCCGTGAGGAGGGATCAGGCAGCCCACTGAGCATTCGCACACCGGGAAATTTCCCCGTAGAGTCTATGGCTAATCCGCCCCTGCATATGTAGTACACCATTCGGAGGTACACAGGATTTTGTACCTTTAATTGCCAACACCTTTATGTGAAGCTGTTACTGTGTGGATGTAATGTTGTTTTATGGAAGGAAACTAAATAAGTGAAGATTATATTGTTATAATTGCACTTGTTTCTATGGTCAATGATAAAAAATGGTTAATGGGATGAAGTGTTGAGAGATGATGCAATAATGTGTGTGTGAGATGTATTTTTATTTTTTTACAGAAAAGCTCCAGAAAAAGCAGAGAAGATGCCAAAAGTTTGTTATGGGATAGTCTATGGCGTGGATCATTTTTGTACAATGGGGTAGTGTAACCTTAAAGAGGACCTTTCACCACTCCTGACATGCCTGTTTTAATAGCTTCAAGCATTCCCCATGTAATAACAATTCTGGAGCATCTATTCTTATGGCTCTATGTTGTGCTGTTCCTGTATTACTTCTATTAGGAGTTATGAATGAATTGCTAGCAGTCTGCAGTAAGGGTACAGGGGGGTGATAACCAGTTGGGGTTGCGCAGACCGGAAGGACGGATCCGGCATTCCGGTATTTTGAATGCCGGATCCGGCACTAATACATTCCTATGGAAAAAAATGTCGGATCAGGCATTAAGGCAAGTGTGCAGTTTTTTTGGCCGGAGATAAAACCGTAGCATGCTGCGGTTTTATCTCCGTCCTGATCAGTCAAAAAGACTGAACTGAAGACATCCTGATGCATCCTGAATGGAATGCTTTCCATTCAGAATGCATGGGGATAAAATTGATCAGTTCTTTTCCGGTATAGAGCCCCTAGGACGGAACTCTATGCTGGAAAAAAAAAAACACAAGTGTGAAAGTACCCTAAGGCCTCTTTCACACTTGCGTTGTTGGGATCCGGCGTGCACTTCCGTTGCCGGAGGTGCCCGCCGGATCCGGAAAAACGCAAGTGTACTGAAAGCATTTGAAGACGGAACCGTCTTCCAAATGCTTTCAGTGTTACTATGGCAGCCAGGACGCTATTAAAGTCCTGGTTGCCATAGTAGGAGCGGGGAGCGGGGGAGCGGTATACTTACAGTCCGTGCGGCTCCCGGGGCGCTCCAGAATGACGTCAGAGCGCCCCATGCGCATGGATGACGTGATCCATGCGATCACATGATCCATGCGTTGGGGCGCCCTGACGTCACTCTGAAGCGCCCCGGGAGCCGCACGGACGGTAAGTATACCGCTCCCCCGCTCCCCGCTACACTTTACCATGGCTGCCAGGACTTTAGCGTCCCGGCAGCCATGGTAACCACTCTGAAAAAGCTAAATGTCGGCTCCGGCAATGCGCCGAAACGACGTTTAGCTTAAGGCCGGATCCGGATCAATGCCTTTCAATGGGCATTAATTCCGGATCCGGCCTTGCGGCAAGTGTTCCGGATTTTTGGCCGGAGCAAAAAGCGCAGCATGCTGCGGTATTTTCTCCGGCCAAAAAAACGTTCCGTTCCGGAACTGAAGACATCCTGATGCATCCTGAACGGATTTCTCTCCATTCAGAATGCATTAGGATAATCCTGATCAGGATTCTTCCGGCATAGAGCCCCGACGACGGAACTCTATTCCGGAAGACAAGAACGCAGGTGTGAAAGAGCCCTAAGTCTGCCAGCCAGAAGGGATCAGGAGCAAAAGGGAAGGAACCAATTCAGCTGACTGCAGTTTGATATGATTTTTGTGAGTTGATATAACTTGCTGCTAAATAATAAGATAACTAGATGACTGAAATAGACCACCTGAATCGTATAGCAAAATTGGAAAGGTGATCAATTTAAAACTTAACCTTTATTAATAATGCAATTAGAAAAATAGGTCCCAATATTGAAGATACTACAATCAAAATACACCTATGGAGCGTCAATAGTAAGACCCTTGATTAGTAATAACACTGGGTAGCCAAAAACACTCAAGATGCAAAAATAAAGTGTAACCTAAAAGTGTAACCATTGGTCCTACGGCTCCAGTAGATACGTTCCTTGTACAGCAATGGCCTCGCTGTTAGTAGATGATAACACTCCTCCAAAGCTATAAATGATGACAAGGAAGGGTTAGGGGAGCTAGCTACCTTGCCCTAAGAATACCATGCAAGGTCCTACACTAACCCTGATCACCTAGTCATGGACCCCCGTGACCAGGTGCTACAGGAACCTAACCTTAGAATTGGTGCGCTCTACTGAGCCCTCTCCTGCCTTATCCCTACATGCACATTTCGCTTTATGATGAGTAAAAACGCAAGGGAGCTGCGGGCTGTTTGGTAACTGGGGAGCATGGAAATAGATACCAGCCGTGCCGCCCTGATACCAAAAGATTGTCCAAAGCCAAGATGAGGCTTCAATTTGACATAGTAGCAAAAATACAGGAGGAGGACAATTGATAAAAGTCCCCTTCCTCCTTCAAGAGCGATGGCGCATAGACATGATGTTGTCCACGGCGGCGGTGAATCCCGCCACCATTTTAAAAAGCCAGCCTCATAACAAGGCTTGGCTAGTGCCCTGCCCCTACTGCATCACGCTGCGTGTCATGCCCGCGCATGCATGGTTGGATATTTCAGCATGACTGAAGGGTGAAGCGCTGGGCGGACGACGGTGGGCATAATGATGTCACCACATCCGATCTCGTCAATTCACACGAGATCCAAATGACTTGGTTGCCGGGCGACCGGGACGCTCTCCCCTGCTCCTGTCATATGCGCGGCTGCTGATATGCAGTCGCTCCCCCCTATGTAAATGGCATTTATGACAATATAGATATAATTAGGGTTAGTTGGATATGTTGGCCCAAGGGAGCCAAATGGAGGTAGATACGGGGCAGGAATAGAAACCACCAGAGGTGCCAAAACACTGCAAGGCAGTCATGCTACATCAATACATGTGTGCCAGGCAGGGAATGGCACAAGGTGGCACCACGGGGAAAGGGAAGAGGGGGAAATAGGAGACAGAGGTTCAAATAACGGTAGAATTAATCAAAATAATTCTAAAATTGAGCTGATCATTCAGGCCCATGGGTGAAATTGGGCATAATGTAAAAATCCAACAAGCTTCGTGCTGGAGTAAAATACGATCCCACTTTTTCAATTCCCATGGCCTTTAGGCACCTTGGGTTACCCTGGTGACAATCGTGGATATGTCTGGACACCACCGTGTCCCTTCTGTTCTCGATGTCACCAAGGTGCTCGCCCAGTCGTCTACGAAGTTCCCGTCTGGTCTTCCCTATGTATTCAATGCCACACTCGCAGGTGATTTTGTAAATTACTCCTTGAGTCCTGCAGCTGATAAAGTCCCTAATGGGGAACGTTCGTTTTAAGTTAGAACTGTAGAAGGTTTTACCCGTCTGTACCATAATGCAAGCTATGCAGCCACTGCATCTAAAGCAGCCAATCGGTCTACGATCCAGCCATGTTCCCTGCTGAGGGGCGGGGGTGAAATGGCTGTGGACAAGAACGTCTCTCAAGCTATTGCTCCTCCTAAATGTGATCTGCGGATACTCATGTATCACCTCCCTGATATCCGGGTCTATTAGGAGAATGGGCCAATGCTTCATAAAGATCCCTCTCGTACGGTCAGCACAGCCATCAAATGTAGCAATCAACAGAATTTTTTTGTCATCTGTAGCTTTCTCTTTTGGTACCAATAGGTCTGAGGGAGCTGTCGTGGTGGCCCTATGGTAAGCATTTCTAAGTACATCATCCGGATACCCTCTACTACGAAACCTGGCCCTAAGGTCATTAGCTTGTCTTTTAAACTCCGTCCTCTCGTAGCAGTTGCGTTTTAGGCGCAAATATTGTCCACATGGAATGCCTCTCTTGAGAGGGGTAGGATAGCTACTACTCCAGTGTAGGACGGAGTTGGTGGAAGTTGGTTTCCTAAAAATTGTGGTTGACAGTTCGTCTGTCCCCTTTCTGGAGATAGATATATCCAAAAAGGGAAGGGTGTCTGTACTACACTCATATGTAAATCTCAGGCCAATGTCGTTATTATTTAGATTCTCCACAAAATTGGAGAAAGAAAGTTTGGTATCATTCCAGATGACAAACACGTCGTCAATGTAATGGGCCCACAATGTTTTGAGCCCGGTACTTGACGACATTGTATCTGTAAAGACCCTGGTTGCTTCCCACCCGCCCAGGAGCAAATTAGCATAGGCTGGCGCACATGAACCACCCATTGCTGTGCCCCTGAGCTGTTGGTAAAGCTTCGTACCAAAGAAGAAGAAGTTATGGGTAAGCATATATTCAAGGAGCCTTATAAATGTGAGCATTATACTCACCGTCGTCCGCCTAGCGCTTCGCCCTTCAGTCATGCTGAAATATCCGACCACGCATGCGCGGGCATGACATGCAGCATGATGCCGTAGGGGCGGGGCACTAGCCAAGCCTCGTTATGAGGCTGGCATTTTAAAATGGTGGCGGGATTCACCCCTGCCGTGGACAACATCATGTCTATGCGCCATCGCTCTTGAAGGAGGAAGGGGACTTTTATCAATTGTCCTCCTCATGTATTTCTGCTACTATGTCCAATTGAAGCCTCATCTTGGCTTTGGACAATCTTTTGGTATCAGGGCGGCACGGCTGGTATATATTTCCATGCGCTCCAGTTACCAAACAGCCCGCAGCTCCCTTGCGTTTCCCCTGATGATCTTTTTACTCATCATAAAGCGAAATGTGCATGTAGGGATAAGGCAGGAGAGGGCTCAGTAGGGCGCACCAATTCCAGGGTTAGGTTCCTGTAGCACCTGGTCGCGGGCATCCGTGACTAGGTGATCCGGGTAAGTGTAGGACCTTAGGGCAAGGTAGCTAGCTCGCCTAACCCTTCCTTGTCATCCTTTATAGCTTCGGAGGACTGTTATCATCTACTAAATGCGAGGCCATTGCTGTACAAGGAACGTATCTACTGGAGCAGTAGGACCAATGGTTACACTTTTAGGTTACACTTTATTTTTGCATCGTGAGTGTTTTTGGCTACCCAGTGTTATTACTAATCAAGGGTCTTACTATTGACGCTCCATAGGTGTATTTTGATTGTAGTATCTTCAATATTGGGACCTATTTTTCTAATTGCATTATTAATAAAGGTTAAGTTTTAAATTGATCATCTTTCCAATTTTGCTATAACTTGGAGGATCAGGGTTTGCCTTTAAGTAAAGCACAGAGACTTCGGGGCATGTAAGCCCCGTCCACTTATAGGAGGGGTTCACATTAGCTCCGCCCATTTTGACCCAGGGCAGTGTGAGAGAATCATGGCCAATGTAGTCAGAAAGTTTGTTTCCAGCTCATATGATGTAAGTGAAAGTGCCATAACAGTAAGAGTGAATTACAGATCAAAACAGGATAATAGTAGCAGGATAGAAGGGTAATGCTGGAACCCTGAAAATCTGTATGGGTTAAGACTTTGACACATATTGCAGCGCAACAGTTCAGTTTAAAAAAATTGCATACACAACTGGAATACCCCTTTAATTTAAAACTTTCTTCATCTTAAAACTGATCCTGTGTTTATTTGCTCCTTCTTCTACCTCTCTGGGAAGCTTTGTTGACATCAGGGGATACACTCTATTTCTACAGCCAGTGTCAGACTGGGTTCCTAGGACCCACCAGTAAAATTAATTCTGGCAGCCCATTGTACAGCTACATGCAGGGGCGGACATATCGCCTGTGCAGCCGGTTCAGCTGCACAGGGGCCCGGCGTCTGAGGGGGCCCATTCATATTAGTGGAAGCGCTCACCAGTATGAATGAGAGGTGGTGGCGGTAGAGAGAAGCGCTTACTTACCCCTCCGGCTCCGGTTCCTCCCTGGTCTCCTCCAGCCTGACTGTGTACAGCGCGCACTATGACCTGACGCTGTACGTGACTGTGCAGCGCAGGCTGTTGAAGACACATCAGGACACCCCGGCGGACATAGAGAGCAGCAGAGCAGGAGAAGTAAGTTTTGTTTGTTTTTTAACTCGTTTTATTGAAAAATAACAAGTAAGGAATGGTACATAATCACGTATCAAGACATCACAATGTACATATAGTCAGTTGCGAAAAGGTTGATAGCTGAGAGATCAACAATTGCACAAAGGTCAAGTCATCATTTAAATGCGATTGTCCTGGCATGATATTAGCTATAACGACAGAGCTTAAGCAATAAACTGAACTATGCTTACAATATAAAGTAACACTTTGTCTTTATCAATATACAGACGGGATTACGTAGTAGTATGCATGTGAGATGACGTCACTGTTAACGGAGATGAACACCATGAACCTCAAATTTTTTCACATTTTTGAGGGCATTTCCTATGACTAAACATTACTTTTTCCAAAGGTATGATTTGATTCACCAAGGCTTTCCATTGGCCTAACGTGGGTGGTCTATCCGCCATCCACCTTAGAGCGATTGCCTTCCTGGCTAGAAATAAAGATTCCTTTAAAAAGGTGAATAAGGAGGCTTACGGAGCAGACATGTCTCTGTGAGCTCCGCTCCGACCGCTGGCATTTTCCCTACATTAGCGCTGTTCATTCGGCTCCACAAGCCCTGAACACTCATGCAGGGGTCGCAGAAGTCCACCCGAGGCAAGAGGGGATCAAAAATCCCGGGAACACCTGCTGCTTCTCAGACTATACCGGAGATCTTCCGGACCACGAGGCACTCCATCATGGCCGACAAGGCAGCTTCCCCGACGAGCCCGGCCTCCTCTATTGAGAGTGAACACCATGTGGACGCGGTTTCATCACAAACAGGTCAGGCAGATCTATATGCTAACATCGCAGCTCTCTTTTAAACCGAGCTATCTCAGGCGGTCGCAGAATTCTCCCGCCAGATTAATGAGTTGGGAAACAGGGTCTCAGACCTGGAGTCCAGAACGGATGAGTTAGCTGACGCCATGGGCGCTGACAGAGAGGACATTTATGCACACTTCCTCCAGTTACAAGCCCTTGAGACGAAGATAGAAGATCTGGAGAACAGGTCCAGGAGAGGGAACCTGCGTATCAGGGGCTTACCTGAATGCTTTCAGGACTTATCAAGCACGATGTGTGCATTGTTCACCGCCTTACTACCCCAGGCCCAGCCGAGTCAACTACGAATGGATAGGATACATAGGGCCCTGGGGAAAACACGCATCCCCGACACTCCTAGGGATGTGGTTCTGAAACTACACTATCCAGAGATGAGAGATATGATTCTGAACGCGGCACGAAATATGGCGGCTTTACCTGATCTCCCGCCGGTGGTGCACATCTATGCGGATTTAGCCCCCACAACGCTTCGGAAGCGTAGAGAGATGAAGCCTGTGACGCAGGCACTACAACAAGCTCAAGTGCGCTACAGATGGGGGTTCCCCTTCGCCCTATCCTTTCAGCTTAACTCACGTTCTTACACAGTCCATACACTTGATGAGGGGATTGAGAAGCTGCGTCAAGCCGGATTAAAGGTGGATCGCCTGGATAAATCAACGGCGCCTACAGGGCCTCAGCGCCCGACTAGAGTCTGGACTCAGGTGCCCACCAACGCTAAATCACCGGGCCATTGAGAGTGAAGCTCTGTTTTGTGCAACTTCATTTAAAGAGGAATGGGACCCTTCTTTCATAAGATACACAGCCGCCAAGGAACGATTCTTTACTATACCCACCATACAATACGATGCTGGGACATACTACCTATGGCTGTCTGCATGGGTATAACTCAGGACATTCGCTAGGGACACAGCGATTCGGATGTTCTTGTTGTCCTCCAATTTCGAGCCATATATTGTGGATCCAGGGATGGATATTGCTCCCCTGATATCCGCATTAGGCTCACTAGTTATTGCAGGCCACATTAGGCCTAGCCAGTCTTGCTGTCCAACAGCATTGTTAATTTTGTTTTTGTTTATGTTTTCCAGTTTTATTGTCTATATGGGGATCCTTACTCTCACTGCTAACTGCTTTTTATGGTCTATGCGATTAGCCATGCTAAGCTTTACTATATATTGCTGGGATAATGTGTAAGTTATTATCACATAATGTACGGGGCTTGAATTCCCCGGGCAAACGCAAAACGGCATTTACAACTTATCTTAGACACAACCCAGATATAATATGTATACAGGAATCACATTTTACGTCCTCCTCCCATCCTAAATATTTCCATCCCCGATACTCCAGATTCTTTTCCTCTACCTTCCGCACTAAAAGCAGGGGAGTTATTACCCTGTTACGGAATTCATTTCCATTCCAGATAACTGATCACATTACTGACCAAGAGGGACGCTATCTTATTAGGAGAATACAAAGGGAAAGTTATGTGTGTAGTTAACGTATATGCCCCAACTGAAGACCCGATTACCTTTTTCATCCATATATATAATTTAATAGAGGCATTACGGTATGATGAGCTAGTATGGGCAGGGGACTTCAATTTTGTGATGAACCCCTTGATCGATCGCTCTTCCCAGCTTAACACCCCACGCTCAGCTGTTCTGGGACATCAGATTATGAATGTTATGAAGTCTCTTTCCTTAGCTGACTCTTGGAGGGAGTATAACGGCACTCAGAGAGGATATACTTACTACTCTCCCGCCCACCATCTATATACACGCATTGATCTGATTTTAATCTCCTCACCCCTTCTACCGCACCTGGCTTACTGTCGGCACCAAGTGATGTCATGGTCAGACCATGACATGGTTATTGCGGATGTCTCCCCGTCTACCCCCACTAGTTGGTTGTTTACATGGAGGCTTAACGAGTCATTATTGACCAGGCCTGCTGTACGTGACCGAATTCAAGATGAGTTAAAACAGTTTTTTCTAGATAACTCTGACCCGGATATAGACCCTGTAGTAGTCTGGCTCTCTCACAAGGCCTTTATGAGGGGTCAAATTATCAAGGAGGCCTCACGTTTGAAAAAAGAAAGACATGCAACTCTACTAAATCTTGAGTCCAAGCTTGGCAGATTAGTAAATGCACACCAAAGAACACCTTCATTGTACTTGCTTAGGGAGATTAAAAGCGCCAAACTTCAAATTAACATGATTCTCACGGATCAAACGGAAAAAGCACTACGCTGGACCGCATCCTACTATTATAAGTATGCCAATAAGCCCGACAAAATGTTGGCCTGTCAACTCAAAGCCAAGCAAAAAATTAACCAGGTGTTTCAGATTAGATCAAAGACAGGCCAAATTTCCTCCAACCCGGAAACCATCTATCAGACCTTTCACACATTTTATCAAAAACTTTATGCTAAACCGAATGATAAACAGGGGCAAGAGCATAGCAACTTTCTAACTTCCATTAGATTACCACAGGTCTCCCCTGAAGCAGTAGGTGACCTAGGCAAAGCAATAGTGAACGAGGAGGTGGAGCTATCAATTAAGTCCCTAAAATTAGGCAAAGCGCCTGGCCCGGATGGTCTGTCAGCCCTTTACAACAAAAAATTTTCCCCCCTCCTAACCTCACATATGACTAAATTTTGTAACCATATAATGCAAGGTAATACCCCACACCCTGACTTTTTGGCAGCTAACATAACGGTCATTCCCAAACCCAAAAAAGACCATCTATCTCCCTCCAACTATAGACCAATTTCCTTATTGAACTTGGACACAAAAATCCTCACATCTATACTTGCACGTCGGCTTAATAACCTACTTCCTAATCTCATTGGCAAAGACCAAGTAGGGTTTATTCCAGGTAGGGAAGCTTCTGATAACATACGTAAAATACTCAACCTGATCCAGGTAGCAAATAAAAGGAACACTCCATTAGCTGTCCTAGCCCTTGATATAGAAAAGGCCTTTGACTCTGTCACATGGGACTACTTACACTTGGTTCTCCAATCTATGGGCATTAAGGGTCCATTTGTGCAAGCTATTAAGGCTCTTTACTCAACCCCAGTTGCATACCTTAAGCTCCCGTCCCTGAATCCTGCCCCCATTCAAATACTTAGAGGTACACGCCAGGGATGTCCTCTATCTCCGGCACTTTTTGCCTTAGCGATGGAACCTCTTGCCATCTCTATCAGAAATGATCAGAATGTGTCAGGGGTTAAGGTAGGAGACACAGAGTATAAGTTGAGTTTGTTCGCAGATGACCTCCTCCTTTCCCTTACTAATCCTCTTGTCTCACTGCCAAACCTCTTACGACTTCTAAAAAACTTTTCAGAGACCTCTGGCCTCCGCGTTAACCATCAGAAATCTGAGCTTATGCTATGTAATACCTCCCCCTCCTTGAAGTCGCTCCTTCTAAAAAATTTCCAATTCCACTATTTACCCAATCATATACCATATCTAGGTACAGTAGTGCCCACTCAACCTCAAATGATGTATAAGCTGAACTACACCCCTTTATATCGAGCTATCAGAGAAGACCTTAAAACCTGGAACACATTACCGATATCTTAAATAGGTAGAATACATGTAATCAGGATGGTAGTCTTACCTAGGCTCCTTTATCTATTCAGGACTATACCATTACCGGTCCCGGGTGGGAATCTCCGCGACCTACAAAGGGAGGTACTGAAGTTTATCTGGGGCAATAAATGTGCCCGTATAGCGCGGGCTACCATGTGTCGACATAAAACACAAGGGGGTCTATCAGTCCCTGACTTCATAAAATATTACAAAGCTGCTAGATTAGCCCAGCTTTTTTTGACACATACTAAACCAGAGACACACCCCCTATGGGTCTCGATGGAACAATCCCTTCTTTCTCCATGGTCGTGGAGACCCTTACTCTGGACTACACTATCCCTTCCGATAAAAATACGTTCTAATTCACCGCTGTCCTACCAAGCCTTGCTGTTGTGGAGATCAGTTAGGTTTAAGTTTGCACTACAATCGAAGCTCTCTCCACTCCTCCACATAATAGGTGACCCTGCCTTCCCACCGGGATTCAAGGCTTCCAATTTTAGTTGGTGGATTGACAACAAATGTACAACTCTACACAGATTCCTGGTTAGGGGGAAACTGATAGCCCTGAGTGATTTTAAAGATAAATTTGACCTCCCTAGAGGTGAATCATTCACGGCTAATCAAGTATTCTCATTTCTCCACTCCTTGAAGATTGATAATCAGAACTTAGACTTTACCCCCTTTGAACGCTTTGTCACCTTTTCTTTATGTAGGCAAGGATTATTGTCCAGACTGTATGGAATGCTGGATCCCTCGCCTGATAGGGTTCGACTTCCAGATATGGTGGAGTGGGAGAAGGATACACAGGTAGAATATCCACTATCAGAATGGTTCCTCCGTTCCCAAACTTTGACCAAAACCTCTTGGCAAACCACATTAGCAGAGACCTCTGTGAAGGTCCTTCATAGAACTCATTTAGTGCCTTTTAGGCTACACCGTATATATCCAGAAGTATCACCATTATGCTTTAGGGGATGTACTGAAAATGGTACAGTTTACCATATCTGGTGGACATGCCCACATGTTCAACTGTTTTGGTCTAAAAGTGGCAAACTGCTTACCACAATTTTAGGCTGTAATTACCAAATTTAGGGGGGATAAGCCCCCTTGGCTAACATTTGCCAAATTCAAACTATCGCAACATATTCTAATGGCTGCCAGAATTCATATAGTGTTCAAATGGAAAACGAGTACATTAAGCTACCAAGCAGTTTTAGATAGAGTTAATAGAGTTCTACTGTATGAAAAACTCTCAGCCATTCGTATGGATACTTTTGAAGCGTTTGAAAAGTTATGGGAACCCTGGGTCTCCTCTCCCTACTCCGCCAATGTGCAACAGAGTCTATCTTTGTAAAGAAAACTATGCCGTATAAGGCTATCTCAGAAATAAAAGGTACATAGGCCATTCAATTATATGATGTTATAATATTACTCACTACTTCCTAGCTGATAATCGCTATTGGATCTCCCTTTGACGATTATCATTTTTATTTTATTTCTTTATTATTATTTTCTTTCCTGTTTATTATTTATGTATGACCGAAATGCATATGTTTTTGCTGCATCAAGATGCTTCTATGAAGATGAAAAATTATTTTTCAATAAAGCATTTGAAACATAAAAAGGTGAATAAGTAACATGTACAGGTATCATCTTCAACTATACCTAAGAAACAGACCTTGGGGCATAATGACAGGGTATCAGGAATCAGGGTAGACAAAGTATCCACTACTGCCCTCCAGAAGGATTGGATATATCTGCAATCCCACATCAGATGCCAAAAATCTGCGTTTAATTGAGCACATCTGTGGCATCTGGTGTGACTGATCCTACCCATTTTATACAGTCTGGTTGGGGTCCAGTAACTTCTATGAAGTATAAATAGTTTTATTAGTCTGTTATTAAGAGAAGGTGACACACTCACAGGAGCACAAAACGCCTCGGTCCACTCTTCAGTGGTAAGATGAGGTACACATTCTTTCCATCTATTCTCCACTAGCAGAGGTTTGGAAAGCATTTTAATTTCTAATAGGTGAGTGTATAAAGTTGAAATCATACCTTTCGGACCTTGTGTCTTAAGTATGCCAATCAACGGGTAATTGGAAATGGCGCTTTTATTGTTTTGAAATTGCATGTGAAGAGCATGTTGTAACTGTAAATATCCTAAAAAGTGAGATCTTATGACACCTATCTTTTCTTGTAACTGAGTGAATGGAATAAGATTCCATTATAATATAGGTCTCGCAGAGTAAATATACCATATTCTTTCCAAATACTCTTCCCTTCACATTGTATCAAATGTGGGAACATCGGATTATCCCATAGTGTGATGGCATCAGGTAGGTCGTCATATTGTTAAAGCTTTGCAGCCTTCCAGACCTGATGTGCCAGTCTATGAACTGGTAAGGCTTGTCCTGAAACTAATGGAAATTTTTCTAAAACAAGCCATAGGGTGGAAAGCCGCAAGTAATGTTGTAAATAATATTCAGAGTTTGGAAGGGTGGAGCTTGAGACCCATGAAATTAAGAACCTCCATTGACCTGCCAGGAAATATAGATATAGGTCAGGCAAGGCCGCCCCTTATTTTTGCCAGCCTCTCTGCAAAGTAGTCAATGCTAACTTCCTCCTTTCTTTACCCCACACAAAGGTGGTCATGATAGCATGTAAACGATCAAAAAAACTACGTGATATTGGGGTACAGAATTGTTCTAGTAGGTATAATGCTTTGGGCAATAGGATCATTTTAATCAGGTTTAATCTTCCCATAAGGCTACATGCACACGACCGTGCCGTTTTTTGCGGTACGTAAACCGCGGATCTGCAATAAACGGAAGCCGCCCGTGTGCCTTCCGCAATTTGCGGAACGGAACGGGCTGCCCATTGTAGACATGCCTATTCTTGTCCGCAAAACGGACAAAAATAGGACATGTTATATTTTTTTGGCGGGGCCACGGAACGGTGCAACGGATGCGGACAGCACACAGAGTGCTGTCCGCATCTTTTGCAGCCCCATTGAAGTGTATGGGCCCGCACCCGAGCCGCAAAAACTGTGGCTCGGATGCGGACCCGAAAAACGGTCATGTGCATGAGGCCTTATGGATAAAGGGAGGGTTCTCCAGGACCTAAATTTGTCCAAGACATATGATTCTATGGGAGCTTTATTCAACTTGTAGGATAGAGGAGGATCTTTTGTAATAATGATGCCTAAGTACTTAAATTGATCTACAACCGTTATATTGTTTTATATGGAAGGCCAGTCTGAGGACCATGAGGGCAGACTTAGTCCAATTGATACGCAGACCCGAATAATAGCCAAATAGATCTATGAGATCTATCGCTCTCGGCAATGATATCTCTACCTCATCCATATATAAAATTAAGTCATCCGCATATAGTCCAAGCCTGTCTTCTCTATTACCCATGGAGATTCCCTTGAATATTGAATCTTGACGGATTCTAATGGCGAGGTGTTCTATAGCCACCGGGGTGATGGAGGGCACCCCTGTCTAGTTCCCCGGTGTAATTGGAAGGTGGGTGACAAGGAGCCATTAATTAGTATGTTAGCCGTAGGTTTTTGGTACAATATTTGGATCCAATTAATGAAAACTGGGCCAAAACCAAAGCTTTTTAAAACTTGCAGTAAAAAGGGCCATTCTACGGAATCGAACGCCTTGGCTGTATCTAACACAGCCAAGGCCCATTGTTTATTTGCTGCACAGCCTAATTGCGAGATGACTTGAGCTCTTCTTATATAACTGGAGGTGGACTTACCCGGAATGAAACCTGTCTGGTCCTCATGTATTATGGAGGTTATTGCTTTATTTAATCTGTTCGCCAATATCTTAGTTAATATTTTGTAGTCTAAGTTTAACAAAGATATTGGCCAATAAGATCCACAATCTAGAGAGTTTTTGTCAGGTTTCAACAGAATTACTATGGAAGCTCCATATAGTGATTCAGGGAGGGATCCCTGTTCTAGGGATGCAGAATACACATTGTGCAATTGTGGTCCCAAAACCTATAAGTACATAGAATATAGAATAAACCTCCAGTGGTATACCGTCAGGGCCTGGGGATTTCCCTACATTAAGCCCCTTAATTGCGACCTTTATCTTTTCAAGTGTGATTTCCTCATCAAGAAGTCCCCTGTCTAGTGAAGACTAGCTGTGGGTGAGACACTTAATAAAGGTATGCCGCCAGGTCCGATGCAGTATATTGGATCGTGGAGTCATACAAGTCTCTGTAAAACTCTCCGAATCTATCTAATATTCCACTCGGCTCCTCCACAATAACACCATCTGCATCCTTAATGCGTAATATCGGAGGAGCCATGCTATTCCTGCACACCACCTGTGCTAGTACTTTCCCTGTGCTGTTACCTTGCTCAAATGATTGTTGCTTGAGGAAAAATAATTTACGGTCACTTTTTTCCTTCAGGTATAATATGTATCATCTACCTTTCATGATCCAATCTATCCTGTTTTCCTCTCTGGGATCAGAGGTATATTTATTTTCAGCATCTTTACAGTGAATACTCAGTTCCTCCTCTTTGCGATGAGAAGATTTTTTGATATAGGAGATGGAGGATCTGATGCAACCACGCAGAAAGGCTTTTAGGGTGTCCCATAGTAGGAGAGCGTTCCCATCATCCCTATTCAAGTCGAGAAAGACTTGAAGTTGGTCCGGAATGCGGTCATTAAAGATAGCCAAAATGGGTGTATGCGCATCTTGGTACTACGAGAGACCTCATAAGACAAAGTGATTATCCCGATGACCCGTGCATGATCAGAGGGACACTAAATACCATACTGTATGTCCCTTATCATTAAAAAGGTATTAGCATTACTCAGTATATAATCTATCCTAGAAAGTGCCCCTTTGGAAGGGGTGAAACACGAAAATTCCCTACAGCCCGGATTTTTCTCTCTCCACACGTCTAGCCATCCCATCTCTGAGGTAAATCTCGCTAAAACTGTACTGGGCGATCGGATATCAGCTCTATGAGATGGATTATGAAATGTATCTAAGGATTCATCCATCACCATGTAAGGTCACCCATATCAAATTGGCAGAGGGATATTGTGCTACAAAACCCACCCCAGCTTGTAATAGAGGTTAGCGGGAGGAGGATTGTATAGATTCAGTATAACATAGGGGATCCCATTTACATGTGCAAATATAAAAATGTACTTTCCCTCTGGGTCTGTTATTGATCGATGTAGTTCCCACCTGACAGAATGGTGCACCAATAATGATACCTATAGAGTAAAATTAACTGGGCACTCTCAGGATATCTGAACCAATTGAAATTTATTAGCATATATTACAATAGCACTGAACAACAGTATATATTGGCGGTAATAATAAACACTATATAACAATATATATTAAAAAAACACACAACATGCAGTAATATCATGTAAAACAACTGGAAAATAGAGATCTAAAATGTGATAAAAATCGAGGAATAAAATTGGAATACTCGATAGTAAAATGGTCGTATAAATATTCAGCCGAATATTTGTATGGAAAAGTCACCTCCGATACTGGTCGCAATAAACGGTGTCCTCTAATATTGTCCTATTTGATTGAATCACAGGGGTATCCAAAACTACAGTCCCAATACGTGGTCCACTGAACCAACTT
The DNA here is from genome assembly GCF_905171765.1 of Bufo bufo. Lineage (NCBI taxonomy): Eukaryota > Metazoa > Chordata > Amphibia > Anura > Bufonidae > Bufo > Bufo bufo. The sequence goes on from NC_053391.1 coordinate 47,476,438, forward strand.
TAAGCGGCGTCCCGCTTATCACATCCACCAGCAGCATCTCACTGGACTAAGAGTCATATGAACAAAAGTGCTGGATAAAATCGCTGGATAAAATCAAACGGTCTTACCGTCTCCCTTGATAGTTCAACGAAGGTAATAATGTGGTCCTCTGAGTCTGTAGACCGATAGTTCGTCAATAGATTTGCACACTGGCAATTGTTTGGCACATGTGTTCAGGCCTTCCACATGGACTCAGGCCTTACAGGTTGTATTCCAAGTGAGCCATTCGTGTGACAGACGATTCCTTCTTAACAGATATCCAGTAGATTCTTCAGATTCCCAAGTGGTCCAAGTTTCTGGGGTCCTGTCTAGGCTAGACGCGTTTCGGGGTATCACATTACCTCTTCCTCAGTAGCTACACGGTGGGCTCTCTCCACTGCGTAGGCCATGGAAAAGGCTGCGTCTGAGAATGTAGAATTCCGCTCGTTCTGGCATACCTAGTATCCACACATTATTTCTTCTTGCATGATTTTCTAGGTCGTCACACTTTTGTCTCCATGAATCCACCGAGCTTTCTATAGCTGTCACTTTGGCAGACAGAGGTCTGGCAAGGTTATCCAGTTCTGAGACCCTTTCTTCTGTATGGCGGACCCGGTCTCTTAGTTGCTGCACATCATGACGCAGGAGGCCTAAGTCCACTCTGACCTCTTCTATCTTGCCTGTGAGGGACGTCTGGCATCCTGTTATAGCTGCCATCAATTGAATGTGGGAGGCTTGTAAGGTGAGTTCAGGCTCAACTTCAGCATCTGTCTAGGGCTGGTGCGCTGACTGCCCTCTGGTATGTGGAGCACATGGAGAAGATGAAGCAGTGGAGCCCTGTTGAGCTTCCTGCCTGGCAAACTCCTTGAGGCGTTCTGCCGCCTGCTGCGCTTTGCTGGGACTCATATTGTGATTTCCAGCTGCCGTTACCTTTGGTATGCTGTTTTAGAGAGATAGCAAGGGTCATAATCTTCAGGATGGCTCAGGATTAACGACAGGAGTCGGAGCTGCTCTCAGACACGTCCGGCCATGTCGACAGTTGGCCACGCCCTTGGAGAGGTAAGTTTTAATTATTTATTATTATTTAATTTTTAGTCTGATCTGAGGTCTGATGGGGGTCTGTCACATCGATATGGGGGGCCTGAATGAGCATATGGGGGTGCCTGAATAAATAATTAACAACTGATGTAGGGGGGGTCCTCCTGACTCTGGGGGTTCTGAGCAAGTGACATATGGGGAGGGTGGGGCCTGCCGATTTTATATACTGGCAGACATGGGGGAGGAGCACTATGGGGGCCCTATCTTGTATACTGGCACACATGGGGGGCACTATGGAAGGGGAGGAGCAATATGGGGGCCATATCTTATATACTGGTGTAGTGTCCCACTACGTAAAGGTGGGCACTACTAAGGGTTATGTTGCTCCCACCTCCCGTGGGAGAATGCTGTTTTGTATTGCATTGTAATGCCATGTTAATTCCTGTGTACCAGGCCTGTAGGGGTGTAGTTCCTCCTCCTAGACTGTAGAGGGAGCTAGGGAACCCCCTAGTATATATAGTTAGGTCCAGACAGGAAAGGGCAAGGCAGTGTAGTCCAGGAGGCTAGTGAGTTCAGTCTAGCCTGCCTGAGCTTCCTGAGCAAATCAAGCTCAGAAGTTTGCCACCAGGAGAGGGTTTTACCTCCTGAGAAACCTGAAGTTCCCATAACAGAGGACAGTGCAGAGCCAAGGTGATTCCAGCCAAACAGAGAGCTGAAGGGCAGAAGGTTCTATTTAAAACAAGGAGACATATACCTGAGGAAGTTTCCCTAACCAAGGATAAAGCCAGCAATAGGGCATACGGGCCTTGGGATAAAGACAGACAGGATTCTGAGGAAAAGTGCAGCCTGCTCTGTAAGTGTTTAACCCTCTGAGTATCTTGCAAGAACATTGTACCTGCTAATTGATTTCAAGCCTGCATGTTACTGCCTCTTACTTATGGAGCTTTTGACCAAAGACTGTAAATAGTTAACTGTTCAGTAAAAAGGAAGTTTTGGTTCACTGCAACGTGTGTTCCTCCATTACTATAATAAATCGGTGTGACACCGTTACCGGCACTGGCGTTACGAACTTAAAGGGATCTTGCCACCGGCACATTAAACCTGCAACACCCAGGGCACCTCACCTACCATCTGGCCTTTTCCCTATATACAGAGAGTGCCCCAGAGGATCCATGTGCCAGCCTTTCCATCACTGCTGTACGCCTGCCCAGGGTCTTCCATAAATTGTGAGTAACCAAGCGCAACCCTCGTTTTGCCTATTAACCGTGACCTCACCATCGCTCACCCTGCAGGGCTGCGTACTGCATATTTTGGCATCACGAACAGGATGCGATCATTCCTACGCCATTGTGAAATTTAAACTGTGTGCCGTTATTGCCCATAAAGTGATAAAGCCCTATATGTTTATTTGCAAATTGTGGGGCCAAAGAATTGTGAAAACCGCGGTGTGAAAATTGTATTGTTGTGGACTGTTTGCCGCTTCTTAAGTCACTGCTTGCTGTCAGTGAATGGACAGCGTTATACTAAAAGATGGCCGCCTAAGCTGACTGGACTATCGGTGCGCCTCGTTGTGTCTGTTTGGCGCGAAAAAGAAAAGAGAAGGTACCGCCCAGCCTGCGAAAGAAAGGTACCACCCTGTCTGTAAAGAAGATACCGCTTACCTTGAATCCCGGAGCTCAGAGAGGCCGCGCCTATCTCCTGACGCTGTGCGTGGGTCCTCTGCACGACATAATCCCGTGCCTCGCAAGACCTGGACTGCGCATCACCGGAGTAAGTAAACTTTCAGTACGAACCGATTCCTTTATATTTGAGCATCGGGTGAATTCCGATCTTGCTGGAAAGCTGGGGGGAGGTCCCTCCTTAGCAATAAGAGACTTAATCCAGGGGAGAACACATCCGATTCAGATCTTGGCCTGCTCCGCTGCTCCTTAAAGGGCCATACTTACTCCATAGTCCCCCTTAGACACACGCAGCGAAACCCAGCGTGTGTCTGCCTAAAGAAGCTACCTCCAGAGACCACGCCATGTCCGCACCTGAAGAAGCGGGGCAGGTGGCCCCCGATATACCTTCTGAAGTGCACGCAGCTGATAACAGGGCGCCTGCCGCTGCGGCAACATCTAGCTTGATGCCACTGACCATGCCATATTATTTTGTGGCCCCCTGGTTCCCGTGATATTCCAGGGAAGCCCATAAATTGAAGGACTTTAGAGACCAGATCCTGGCCTTATTCCGGCTCTACCCTATCTCCGCTGAGCAACAAATGGAGATCCTCTTAGCACAGTTAGAAGGGGCCGCCCGCAGGGAGGTCATGTCATGGCCTCGTTCCGAAAAGAATAGCCTGGAACAGATCTTTGATCGCCTCGGCACCACGTTTGAGGCCAGAACGGTGTCAGAAGTTAAGATGCGATTTTTCAGCAGGAAGCAACAGCCTGGTGAGTCACTCCGTGATTTTGCTTTGTCCCTGCAAGAGACCCTGAGGGCTGTGGTCCAGGTGGACCCCTGGGAGGCTGAGGACCAGGACCAGACTCTAAGAGAGCAGTTCATTGCGGGTGTAAACACTGAGCACTTAAAGGGCCAGCTGAGGATGCTGTCGGTCCAACACCCCAATTGTGCGTTTTTGGACTTTAAAGAGCTGGCCATCAGTATCCTAGGCCAAAACCCACCCACGGGGCCAGTGGCCTCCCTTGAACATCAGGCCTGCCAGTCAAAAACTATGAATGTGCGGCCGTCCGAGGCCAGTCAAGCCACCCAGGCTCCAGTAACAGATGTGGTGGCGGCATTAATGGAGCAAGTTAACCATCTCACTAAGAGCCTAGAAAAGGTGTGCAGGAAAATAGAGGAATGAGAAAGACCATTGTTATTGGAGGACGAGAGCCCCCTACCTCAAAGGCTCCTCCCGCCTGCATATAAAGAGGTATACCCAAAAGAACTGGATGGACAACCGAGTTACCAGTCTAAGAATCGCAAGCAGCCTGTCTGCCACTATTGTAAAAAATATGGACATACTGAATCAACGTGTTGGCAGTTAAACGGGCCACCCCCGAGGCCGAGGACCGCCCCTCGGGAGGTAGAACAGTAGGTCCAAAGGATCCAAGTTGGATGCCTAGATACGTCGGATCTCGTCCAAAAATTAACATAAGTATCAACGGGATACCTTTTGAAGCCCTGCTGGATACTGGGTCCCAGGTCACCACCATCCAACGACCCGCCTTTGACAAATTCTGGGATTCAAGTCTCCTCACCCAGCCACCAGAATCCTGGCTGGATATCATTGCTAGCAACGGCAAGCCGGTGAAAGTCTATGGGTACTGGGAACCTACCCTTCAGGTGGGAGAAGCCACCTTACCACAGCAAGGTGTGATTGTGGTGCAAGCCGGAGATAACGGGGGACACCCCGTGATCTTAGGGACTAATGTCTTTAAAAATTGTTACTCCGAGGTGCTTGAGGCATTGAACCAATCCATACCTTCAGCTTCTCCTGCTTCTAAAAGAGTCATTCAGAAGACTATCAGTGTGCTGTGTGCTCAGCAAAAATTTGCAAATGGAAAAGGAGAAATCTGTACTGCCTGGATCCGGGATAACCGGCCGGTAATCCTGCCCCCGAATTCCCAGATCATCCTGTGGAGCCGTGCCGTGCTAGATATCCAGGGCCAAGACTATCAAGCCCTAGTGGAGCCCATCCAAATTGAGAATCACCCCTTCGTACGAGCAGCCAAGAGCCTGGTGACTGTATCCCAAGGTATACAAGTGCCTGTCCGTTTGATTAATTTTGGTGATCACCCTGTTACTCTCTCTAAGCACTGCCCTATTGCTCAGTTTTTCCAGGTATCCTTCCAGGATGTTATCCGTCTGCCTGCCACGAAGACGTTCCAAACAGCACAGAGCAGCAGCGCCCCTGCCAGCGCCTCTTCCGTATCCTGGTGGGAAGAACTTCATGTGGGGAACGAATCTACCCCGAAAGACCAAATAGCGGGAGTCCTGAATCTGGTGAAAGAGCACCACAAGGCCTTTAGCAAGCACTCCACGGACTACGGAGAGGTCAGTGTAATCAAACACACCATACCCACTGGCTCTCATCCTCCTATCAAGGAGAGATATAGACCCATACCACCTACTACCTATCAGTCCGTAAAAGAGATGATACAAGAAATGAAGGACTCTAATATAATCCAGGACAGTCATAGTCCCTGGGCTGCGCCCCTGGTTCTTGTTCGTAAAAAAGATGGCAGCATTAGGTTCTGCGTGGACTATAGAAAAATCAATCAAATCACCCACAAAGACGCTTATCCGGTGCCACGCATTGAAGAGTCTTTGACTGCCCTGGGGTCATCAGCCTACTTCTCAACCCTGGACTTAACCAGTGGATACTGGCAGGTACCTATGGCCCCAGAAGACCGGGAAAAAAACGCTTTCACTACGCCTATGGGCCTGTTTGAATTTAATTACATGCCTTTCGGACTGTGTAACGCTCCAGGGACGTTCCAGCGGTTGATGGAGCGTTGTTTAGGCCATAAGAACTTCGTGACTGTACTGCTATACTTGGATGACGTCATTATCTACTCCAAGACATATGAGGATCATTTAAAACACCTGGCTGAAGTGTTTCAAGTCCTCGTTAAATATGGCCTTAAAATCAAGCCGTTCAAGTGCCATCTGCTGAAACCAGCAGTAAAGTACCTAGGGCATATTGTTAGTGCCGAAGGAGTCCAGCCTGATCCTGATGAACTTGCTGCTGTCCGTAATTGGCCTACTCCTACCACCGTGAAGGAGGTGAGAAGTTTCCTCAGCTTTGCAGGATATTACAGACGCTTCATCCCAGATTTTGCACAGATTGCGGATCCGATCCAGGAACTCCTAAGGGGGCATCCAAAAAAGACTCCTATCCCTGTTGAATGGAACGAAGAACGGGAAATTGCCTTCTGGCTCCTAAAGAAGAAGCTGACTGAACCCCCTGTCCTGGATTATCAGAAGCCGTTTCACCTCTACACGGATGCCAGTAAAAGAGGCCTGGGAGCCATGCTGGCTCAGGTGCAAGACAACAAAAATGGGGATGATTGCCTATGCCAGCAGATCCCTGAGGGGAGCTGAGAAAAACGATCAGAATTATAGTTCCTTCAAGCTGGAGTTCCTTGCTTTAGTGTGGGCTGTGACTGAAAAGTTTAAGGACTACCTTTCTGCCACTCCGTTTGTCGCCTTCACGGACAACCATCCCCTGGCACATCTGAATACAGCCAAGTTGGGAGCTCTGGAGCAAAGATGGGCCTCCCGCCTTGCCAACTATGACTTCACTGTGAAATACTGGGCAGGCCGCCCCAATGATAATGCTGATGCCCTGTCTCGGCTCCCCACTACAGAATCACCCGGTGAACCTAAGGATGCCTGGGAAGAAGTGGAGATGCTGGCGTTTTACAACAAATTTGCTCAGCAAGATAATGTTCACACTGAAAATCCCTCTCTATCAAATACTCCTGATTCCAGGGGCGAACAAGAGAGGTCGATTAAGCTCCAGTCAGAAAGTAGAGTCTTCGGTGAACTGCTCGACTTCCTTACTAGTGGGAGAACTCCTGAGAGAGTCCGCAGGAAGAGTGCAGACCCAGAACTATTGAGACTGTGGAGGCATCGCCACCAACTCTTCCTTCAAAAAGGCCTGTTGCTTAGGAGGAGCCTGGATCCAGTGTCCTGCGATAGGGTGTACCAGATCCTCATACCACATCTGTTAGAGATGTATCGTAACCAGTCCGGACACTTCGGTGTGCAGAAAACTGAGGCCACCATTCGCAGGAGGTTCTATTGGATCGAGATGAGAGAAGACATTGAAAAATGGTGCCGGGAATGTACTGCCTGTGCCGTCAGGAGAAGTGAACGCCATGACCAGAGAGCGCCTCTCCATCCTATCGTGAGTAAAACTCCCTTAGAACTTGTTGCCATTGATTATGTGAAGTTGGAGCCAAGTCGCTCAGGTTATACTTATGCCATGACCATTATTGATCACTTCACTAAGTTTGTTGTAGCAGTGCCTGTGAAGGACCTGACAGCCAAGACTGCGGCGGAGGCGTTCTGGAAGCATTTCCTCCTACCCTACGGCTGCCCAGAAAGGATCCTCACCGACCAGGGGTCTGCGTTTGAATCACAGTTGTTCCAGGAGATGGGCCTGCTACACAATTGCCAGAAGGTCCGGACCACAGCCTATCACCCGCAAGGTAACGGACTCTGTGAAAAGATGAATCAAACTCTCATTGAAATGTTGAGAGCAGTACCTCCTGAGACAAGGGGTAATTGGCCTACTCTGCTGCCACAACTCATGTATACATATAACAATACCATCCACTGTTCCACCGGGTACACGCCTTTCTATTTGATGTTCGGCCATCAAGGGAGGCTGCCTGCCGACCACTCCCTGGATGTACAAGTGCCTGATGTCATCAACCCACTACCAAAGACTGATTGGGTGGTGGAGCATCAAAGACGTCTCCTTAATGCTAAGGAGATTGTTCAGGAGCGCATGGAAAGTGCCCGAGAGCGACAGCAGAGAGACTATGACCTGGCTGCTCATGCGGAACCTCTAGCTTTAGGAGACATGATGTGGCTGAAAAATAACCACCGAACCAGTAAACTGGACAGTAAGTGGGAAAGGACTCCCTACGTCATTTCTGCTATCCCTAATGCTGAGGCCCACATTTATCAGATTTCCAGAGAAGATAAAGGCTCCCAAATTGTACACAGGAATCGTTTAAAACCCTGCATAGAAGGAGAAATTGCAGCAGGGGATATTGAGCCGGAGTCTCCTGAGCCCGAGTTGCCAGCCCAACCTGCTAATCCTATGCAGGCTGTTGAGAACCTGATACATGACAACGAGCCACTTCATTGGTTCCTCACACCCTGGTTGAACTTGGTGGTACCAGCTCCAGTTCCTGCTAGTCCTCAACCCCAGGATGACCTGTCCCAGAGTGTACCTGAAAGAGCTCCGGAGCCTGGGGACTCATCTGGCCCTCCTGAACCAAGGCAGGAAGAGCCTCTGCCAGTGAGAAGGTCCACGTGGCCTACTAAGGGGCACCCACCTGTGAGATTCGGAGACTACATTGTGGATCAGAGTAGCTCCTCTTGGGAAACCCCTGTTTAATTGTCTACAAGACCCGGGTACGGACTCATTTTGTTTGTTGAGCCTCCAGGAACTTATGTTATTGTTGCATTTTTATTACCATGGACTATCCTGGTTATCCCTAATACGCTGTACCAGGTCAGCGCCCCTGTTCCCTATACTATCCTGAGTGAAGAGAACGACGCCCCTTTGCACCATACGTGTTCCTTTGCCAGCGGAGCTGCCTGATATTTGTATTGCAAATGTAGATGTGTGTGCCTACTTTGCATTTTTGTCTTTCAGGTTGCAGTTTCCAGCTGGGCGGGCCCCTTGTGTTGTGCCGAGGACGGGCAACCTCAAAGCAACGAGGTATGTAGTGTCCCACTACGTAAAGGTGGGCACTACTGTTGCCCCCACCTCCCGTGGGAGAATGGTGTTTTGTATTGCATTGTAATGCCATGTTAATTCCTGTGTACCAGGCCTGTAGGGGTGTAGTTCCTCCTCCTAGACTGTAGAGGGAGCAAGGGAACCCCCTAGTATATATAGTTAGGTCCAGACAGGAAAGGGCAAGGCAGTGTAGTCCAGGAGGCTAGTGAGTTCAGTCTAGCCTGCCTGAGCTTCCTGAGCAAATCAAGCTCAGAAGTTTGCCACCAGGAGAGGGTTTTACCTCCTGAGAAACATGAAGTTCCCATAACAGAGGACAGTGCAGAGCCAAGGTGATTCCAGCCAAACAGAGAGCTGAAGGGCAGAAGGTTCTATTTAAAACAAGGAGACATATACCTGAGGAAGTTTCTCTAACCAAGGATAAAGCCAGCAATAGGGCATACGGGCCTTGGGATAAAGACAGACAGGATTCTGAGGAAAAGTGCAGCCTGATCTGTAAGTGTTTAACCCTCTGAGTATCTTGCAAGAACATTGTACCTGCCAATTGATGTCAAGCCTGCATGTTGCTGCCTCTTACTTATGGAGCTTTTGACCAAAGACTGTAAATAGTTAACTGTTCAGTAAAAAGGAAGTTTTGGTTCACTGCAACGTGTGTTCCTCCATTATTACTATAATAAATCGGTGTGCCACCGTTACCGGCACTGGCGTCACAAACTTAAAGGGATCTTGCCACCGGCACATTAAACCTGCAACACCCAGGACACCTCACCTACTATCTGGCCTGGTCCCTATATAAGTAGAGTGCCCCAGAGGATCCATGTGCCAGCCTCTCCATCACTGCTGTACGCCTGCCCAGGGTCTTCCATAAACTGTGAGTAACCAAGCGCAACCCTCGTTTTGCCTATTAACTGCGACCTCACCATCGCTCACCCTGCAGGGCTGCGTACTGCACTGGCACACATGGGGGGCACTATGGAGAGGAAGGAGCACTATGGGGACCCGATCTTATATACTGGCACACATGGGGGGCACTATGGAGAAGGGGGGAAATGAGGACTATGGCAGACATGGGGGGCACTATGGAGGGGAGGAGCACTTTGGGGGCCCTATCTTATATACTAGCACACATGGAGGCACTATGGAGAAGGGGGGAGCACTATGGGGGCATCTACTGGGGACCCTATCTTATATACTGGCACACATGGGGGGCACTCTGGAGAAGGGGGGAGAGGAGCACTATTGGGGTCATTATACAGGGGAATTATACTGGCACACATTGTGGGGGAATTTTATACTGGCACATTGTCAGGCACCATGGGGATAACGGGAGGCGCTCTATTGGGGCACGATATAGGAGTATTTTATACTGGCGCAAATTATAGGGCACTATGGGGACCTTGTCTCAACTGGGGGCACTAAGGTTTTTTTGGGCACACAGTAGGGGGCATTGGAACACATTATGAGGTTACTATGGGGACATTGGCTCTACAGAGGGCACTAAGAGGAGGTTTTTTTTATACTGCCACACAACAGGGCATTTTTATTTTTACTGTAACACATTATAAAGATAATTATTACTACCGGGGGCATTATGGTGGGCTTTATTACAGTTGAAGAACTATGAGGAACATGAATATTAGCATGAGCACTACGGGAGCATTATTACTTCTGGGACACAGTGGGAAATTATTACTGTAAGGGCACTATTACTACTACGTGTTGTCTGGTGGATAATTATTTCTATTGGTGGGTCTTTGGGGAGCAGTATTACTGTGGGGGGCACCCTGGCACGGTATCAGCTTAGCACAATTATTTTTGGGGAACATTATGTTTACACTATTAGTGTCATGGAAACTGTTTCCTGGGCACAGTTATTTTTTAGAACACTGTGTGACAATAATTATTGAAGGGGAACTATCTGTGTGTAGCTTGTATAGGGAGCACAGAGGGCACAGTATTGGGGGTGGCAGGATGGGGTGTTTAGAAAGTGGGAGGATGATGGAAAAGTAGGAAACTAAGATGTTTGTCAAACTCTGCAGAGAGAAGAGATGGCTGAAAGAAATCATCATGGGGTCTGGCAGAGATCTGGCCACAATCTGGCAAAAATACAGAGAATCAGCGGGACACAAACCGCTACATTCTGCGGTTTGTGCACGGCCGATTCCTTGCAGTTTCTGCTGGATCAGATGGCCGGAGCGTAGTGCCGTAGGTGTGAAAGTAGCCTTACCCTGTATGTTTTGTATTGCTATAAGTAATGTTAGGACGGAATAGGTTAGGTTTGGGGGGGGGGGGGGGGGGGGGGGGGCAGGCACATTCTTTGCACAGGGGCCCTCTGCTGCTGTCTCTGTGTCCGCCCCTGGCTACATGCAAATATTACCTGCTAACATAGCTTCAGGCAGCAATAAGATGCTCAAGATGATTGACTATGGGGGTTCCTGCACAAACTTCAAGAAGGTGGGTCCCCTGAGAAAGCGGATACTGGCTAGCCTGCCTCTGTATTTAGAAGTCATCTTAACCACCCAATGTGTCTATAATAATAAACTGAGTAGTTTGTTAAATAATCTAGTTTTTTTTTATATGGATATAGGCTGTTTGAAATGCTGTACTGGGGGACTGGGGCCCACATCACATCCCATCCCATCCCAGCAGGGGCGTAACTAGAAGTGACTGGGCCCCACAGCAAATATTTGTAAGGGCCCCTCCAGCGCGCTTCGCACCTCCCTCCTCCTGTGTAAACCCCACTCCTTTGGCACAGTTTAGAGGTATACTGTATATTGTGTGGCACAGTGGATGCTATATGTGTATAACATAAACATATTTCATATGAAAACTTACAGTTACTTGACCCTTGGGGATCTCGGACACCACTTCAACACTTGGCCGGGGGCTCGGCGGAGCTGATGTTGTGCTTTATCCTAATGAGAAAGATTTCATAATAAGGATTTGGAGAAGGGGCAGAGGGATAGCAGAGCAGGGAGAGGCTGGTGCTGCTACTAGGGGGTCATACCATGGGGGAGTAATAAAGCCCACTATAATGCCCCCCCAGTAGTAATAATTCTCCTTATAATGTGACAGTGCAAAAATACCCCCTTGTAATGCCCCCAGTTGAGCTAATGTCCCCATAGTGCCCCCATAATGTCCCAGTATAAAATACCCCTATATAGTGCCCCCAGTAAATTCCCCCATAGTGCTCCTCTCCCCCCTTCCTGCTAGTGCCCCCCATAATGTACCAGTATAAAATGCCCCATATATAGTGCCCCAGTAGATGCCCCTCAGTGTCCGGCCTCTGATAGGCTGCTGGCCTAGTGTCCCCCATAATGCCCCCCAATAATGTGCCAGTAAGTGTCCCCATAGATGCCCCCCCATCATGTGCCAGTATCAAGTGCCTCTCTCCTCCCCCTCCACATGTCCCAGTATCATAGTGCCATCTCCCCCCCCCCCAATGTGCCAGTATCAAGTGCCTCTCTCCTCCCCCCCACATGTCCCAGTATTATAGTGCCATCTCCCCCCCCCCATGTGCCAGTATCAAGTGCCTCTCTCTTCCCCCCATGTCCCAGTATCATAGTGCCATCTGCCCCCCCCCCCCAAAAAAAAGTGCCAGTATTAAGTGCCTCTCTCTCCCCCATGTGCCAGTATCATAGTGCCAAACCCACCCATGTGCCAGTATCAAGTGCCAACCCCCCCCCACATGCCAGTATCAAGTGCCTCCCTCCTCCCCCATGTCCCAGTATCATAGTGCCATCTCCCCCCCACAAAAAAAGTGCCAGTATCAAGTGCCTCTCTCCCCCCCCATGTGCCAGTATCAGGTGCCAACCCCTCTTTCCCCCCCATGTGCCAGTATCAGGTGCCTCTCTCCCCCCCAGGTGCCAGTATCAGGTGCCAACCCCCCTCCCCCCCAGGTGCCAGTATCAGGTGCCTCCCCCCCCCATGTGCCAGTATCAGGTGCCAACCCCCCCTCCCCCCCAGGTGTCAGTATCAAGTGCCTCTCTCCTCCCCCCCATGTCCCAGTATCATAGTGTCATCTCCCCCCCCACAAAAAAGTACCAGTATCAAGTGCCTCTCCCCCCCCCCATGTGCCAGTATCAGGTGCCTCTCCCCCCCCTTCCCATGTGCCAGTATCAGGTGCCAACCCCCCCTCCCCCCCAGGTGCCAGTATCAGGTGCCAACCCCTCTCCCCCCCATGTGCCAGTATCAGGTGCCTCTCATCCCCCAGGTGCCAGTATCAGGTGCCAACCCCCCTCCCCCATGTGCAAGTATCAAGTGCCCCCCGCTCCCCCCATGGCAGTAACAGTCGGGTATTAAAAAAATAATAATAAACACTTCTACTTACCTCCATGTCAGCGATGCAATGCAGCCTCTTCCTGTGTCCCGCCCTGTATGTCCATATATGGAGTCAGTGCTTGGGATTCTAACCCACGACCGTCTGTATCAGAGGCAAAGCACTTAACCACAAGACCATAAGAGTTGCCTTGCTGCTGACTGAAAAAATATGAGACTTCTACTGTTATAGCTGGCTATGTGTACATCTATACACATGACAGCTGCTCATATATAGAGATATAGCAGAGCTGAGTGTGCTGGGACAGCTGTCATATAGAGATATAGCAGTGCTGGGTGTGTTGGGGCAGCTGTCATGTGTATAGATGTACACTTAGCCAGCTATAACAGTAGAAGTCTCATATTTTCAATCAGTATTATAGTGCCATCTCCCCCCCCCATGTGCCAGTATCAAGTGCCTCTCTCTTCCCCCCATGTCCCAGTATCATAGTGCCATCTCCCCCCCCCCCAAAAAAAAGTGCCAGTATTAAGTGCCTCTCTCTCCCCCATGTGCCAGTATCATAGTGCCAAACCCACCCATGTGCCAGTATCAAGTGCCAACCCCTCCCCACATGCCAGTATCAAGTGCCTCCCTCCTCCCCCATGTCCCAGTATCATAGTGCCATCTCCCCCCCACAAATAAAGTGCCAGTATCAAGTGCCTCTCTCCCCCCCCATGTGCCAGTATCAGGTGCCAACCCCTCTTTCCCCCCCATGTGCCAGTATCAGGTGCCTCTCTCCCCCCCAGGTGCCAGTATCAGGTGCCAACCCCCCTCCCCCCCAGGTGCCAGTATCAGGTGCCTCCCCCCCCCATGTGCCAGTATCAGGTGCCAACCCCCCCTCCCCCCCAGGTGTCAGTATCAAGTGCCTCTCTCCTCCCCCCCATGTCCCAGTATCATAGTGTCATCTCCCCCCCACAAAAAAGTACCAGTATCAAGTGCCCCCCCCCCCCCCCATGTGCCAGTATCAGGTGCCTCTCCCCCCCCCTTCCCATGTGCCAGTATCAGGTGCCAACCCCCCCTCCCCCCCAGGTGCCAGTATCAGGTGCCAACCCCTCTCCCCCCCATGTGCCAGTATCAGGTGCCTCTCATCCCCCAGGTGCCAGTATCAGGTGCCAACCCCCCTCCCCCATGTGCCAGTATCAAGTGCCCCCCGCTCCCCCCATGGCAGTAACAGTCGGGTATTAAAAAAATAATAATAAACACTTCTACTTACCTCCATGTCAGCGATGCAATGCAGCCTCTTCCTGTGTCCCGCCCTGTATGTCCATATATGGAGTCAGTGCTTGGGATTCTAACCCACGACCGTCTGTATCAGAGGCAAAGCACTTAACCACAAGACCATAAGAGTTGCCTTGCTGCTGACTGAAAAAATATGAGACTTCTACTGTTATAGCTGGCTATGTGTACATCTATACACATGACAGCTGCTCATATATAGAGATATAGCAGAGCTGAGTGTGCTGGGACAGCTGTCATATAGAGATATAGCAGTGCTGGGTGTGTTGGGGCAGCTGTCATGTGTATAGATGTACACTTAGCCAGCTATAACAGTAGAAGTCTCATATTTTCAATCAGTTGTAATGCCTCCTTTATGGCTGTGTGGGTAAATGCTTTGCCTCTGATACACTGATACATTGGAGGTTGTGGGTTCGAATCCCAGACACATCAGGAGACTTTAGAAGACAATAAGATTAGATCACATTAGCGAGGGGGCTTGGTCAGCCGCTGCTGCTGTTAAGGGGCCCTGAACATTAAGACAAGAATCGATATTTAACTAACTTGAAAATAAACTGTCACACACGCTGCCGGGGCGCCGGGCCCCCTTGGCAGCCCGGGCCCCGAACCAGATGCTTCCCCTGCTTCCCCGGTTGTTACGCCACTGCATCCCAGGGAGCAGTAACCTATGCAGAGCCTCTATTTAACTTTTCTTATGGCAGTGCCCTGGAATGGAGGAGAGCAGATCGAGCCACCATGAGGGCAGTCTGTCCCAATCCCCTTCCTCCTGCAGGTCGTGCTCACCACACATAAAAGACCCGACAGATCCACTTAAAAGAGCTTTTAACAGTATTATTGAATAGTTAGATAAACATTAATTAAATACATTTTCCCTACAAAAAACGTTCTACATTTTTAAACCGGCTCCTGGATCTGAATACTTTCGTAATTGCATGCAATTAAAAATTCAGTATAGCCACTGAGTTATTCAATAACATGTGTGTGTGTGTGTATATATATATACATATATATATATATATATATATATATATATATATATAGCGCCACCTGCTGTTTATTCTTTTTCTCATCTGTCCAAAAAGCCTGATTTTTATTTTTTACATTAACAATGGGATAACCTCTTTAAGTTTGGTGGACTCTCTACTGTATATTGTCCTAACCAAAGCACGTTCTGGTCATCTACAAATCATAGAGACCCCTTTAAGTAGCTTTTGAAACATGACTCAATACTTATATAAGAGTTGGTTATGTATTTTCCAGGTATTCAACATATGCAATGTGCGGCCCCCCTTCTCCAGGGCTCTAACGCGTCCCAGGTTTGGTTGGAATGCGGAGTGGTATAGTGCAGCCTATATGTCTCTTTATGTGTCATGGTGCTCCTACCTGGATACTGCAGGACCCCAGGCTTTGGCTCCAAAGCATTAAACAAGGGGGTAATAGAAGGATGAAGGAAAAATAACTTTCATCCAAACAATTGCAGGCTTTGTCTTGGTTCCAGCAGGGTTTAGCATCATAAACTGTCAGGCAAACTCAACTCTGCTTTCTCTCTTTCTCTGCTGTACTGACAGGCTTGCTTAAATAACTTTGTTTTCTTTCTTTATGCTGCACTAAATTCTGCCTAAGTGAGGTTTCTGTACTTTGTCTGTTCTGGTATCCTTGGATGGGGTGTCTTTGGCTGTTGGGGTGTCTTCCCCTCCTGACACTCAGCAAATAACGGTGGCCGTGCTTGCGCAGAAGACTACTTCTTTTCTCCCGGTATTACTTCTTTCAGGTCTTCTCGGCTCCAACACAGAGTATAAACTGGAATAAACTAGAACTGCCAACCTTCCTTCTAGTTGCAAACAGGACTGACCCACTTCTGCCCAGAGGGGGGAGAATGGAATGGTAAGTTCCATTCTCTCTAAATATAGCTCTGCCATTTGCACTGCCACCTGCCGGTGAACCAGGCATATTACATGAACATAACAGTTGCATAGTAATTATATCATAGCACAATGTAGAGGACCTGGACAGAAATACATAGATGGCATTGGTGTTAGCCCATTAGAGACAGTAGCAGGGTGTAGGAATGGTAACACCACTTCGGGGTGTTACATACACCCTTTCTTAAAACCAAGCCACCTCGGCTTGTGCTTAGGGTGTGCTCTAAGGATACCCAGGGAAAGTTAGAGTGCTGCATGAGACTATTTATTATTACTGTATACGTAGACTGAAATAGTAACGGCTACTACTAAGTCTCTGCCCGTATGAGTAGGGTGTTTATTCACTGTTTTCCCTCGCAGTAATAACCAGAGAACCGAAAGGTCTGCACCAAGCGCTCAAATACTCCTGAATTGTGGATACTGAGCTCTAGCACCACCAGGAGCGTGGGGGTGTCATTAACTGTAATCCCTCCACAATACTATGAAATGCGCGCAAATAGAAGGGTGGCTTCATTCTGTAATCCTTTCCCAGTAACCAAGGTCTAAATAAGGCTCTTAGCACGGTCATCTTGATGACTAAACTGGTAGCTACACACATTTCCCTTAAGACAGGGCACCATGCCTTAGGACATCTAGAACTAGGAGGAATCGGCCTACCTTCCATAGTTCCCGTGAGGGCTGATCCCCTCTCAACTCACATTTTAGCAGCGGGGTTACCCATGACGATGTTTGATCTGCTTGTGACTTCACCAATTGGTCCTCCCTGTGTAGCAACACATGAACCCAATGTCACAGGACATACTAGCTCCTTTCCCTCCAAATTCTGTGGAGAGAAAAATGTTAAGGGCATATGCAAATAATACAATATAATACCTAGGCTTTCTAAACTAACACAAGGCAAAGTGGGACCATTAGTATTCAGCGTCCTCAGAGGCAGTCCATATGAGCAATGAAGCAAGGATGCTAACTATCTAGCTAACAGTGCAAAGTCCAAAGCTCATTCAAAGTGCATAAGAGGTCACGTTGCTGTACCCATAAAAGAGTCTATACAATGGGCTAAAGTGCTTGAATGTTGCAAAATGATAAACTTGAGTGCAAAAAATAGTGCAAAAATATTGAAGGCTCCCGACCCATGGACGGTAAATGGTATGGGCTTGAAAAACATAGACAGGGCTCCCACTATTGTTCTTGCGTGAGATAGTACAAAGTTACAAATCACTGCAATGTAATTGGAATTTTAGTTAGAACCTTTAAGGCAGGTGGAGTTCCCACTAACCCAAGAAGGGAGAAAAGGGGTATTGGGCGCTGACATTGCAAAACATGACCCTCTGGGTGAGGACGAAACAAGGGAAACCAAAAACAAACAAATGGGCCAACAAGTTCTCACCCTACAGAAGCAGTCTATGTTGTGGCTCCAGTAGGCCAATAGATGGTTTTCCTCACTGCACAAGGTCACTTGCAGGAGGGGCTGGAAGTCTTCTTCCTGGGTTCCATAGTTTAGGGTAAAAAAGTCCTTCTTTAAGCTGAGCTACATCCTCATCGCTGTCACTGCTAGCTTTGGTGCTCTCTGCAGCTGCAACTCCAGCAGAAACTTCATCTGTAATCCCCTCGTGACCTCCAGTGGGGTAACTTGGATTTGAAGGATCACGTTCTTCTTGACATGATGATGTAGGGAGGAGCTGCGTCGCGTCTCCCCCTATCCTCCTACCTCCCGATGGTGAACTGCGGCGTCCGCATGGAACGGAGCTGCTGTGGATAATATACCTACCACCTCCTGACTCAACGCTACCTCCTGCCTCCTGGTTTCATAAATAACTTTTTTCCTACCTCCATTTCACTCCTGATAACATTAGAAGGTTTGGCTATTTGAGATTGCGGTTTATATCTGTTCTCATCTCCCTCAATGCCACTGTCACAGCCAGACAGCTGAGAAGCGCTCACAGGAGCTTCTCAGATCCTCCTCCTTGAATTTCTTTGTTTTGGTTTAGTTTCTCATCTCGTTAGTCTATCTCAGCTGTCATGCAGTCAGACTGATCGCTACCCTTTAAGTTCCTCCCCATAATGCAGTAGTGTGCGGCTGATACAACTTCCTGGAGTGTGTGTGCATGCTGTTCCCAGTCCTCAGTCCTCAGTCGTCTGCAGATAAGTGCTCTTTATGTATTTATGTTTTTGTCTTTTCTGGATCCAGGTGACCCTGACTCCCTCCGTGTCAGTGTAGGGAGCCGGTGGTCGTGTCCCTTCACTATTGTAGGGTCTTCAGGTAATAGATAGCCGAGGAACGTGGATATGCGGCCATCCACCTTTGGGGTGTTCGCATAGGCTGAGCAGTGAGGGAGAGCGGCAGCTCTATTGCAGGGGTCTCCCTTTGTTCCTTAGTTGTGGATCCAGAGAGACATTGTTTATATGGTATTGTCTTGTTTCCTGTACACCATCCGTGACATTATCAGCCGCCAAAACCGTCTCAAGCATGGATCCGGTTTCACTTTTGGCTGAACGCCTCCAGGGTCTTTCATTGGAGGTAGCTGATCTCCGTAGGATTTTTTCTCAGTTTCAAGTGACCGGTTCAGCTTGCGTTCATGGAGTTTGTGCTGAGCCCAAGATCTCGCTCCCGGATACGTTCTCTGGGGGTAGTGAGAATTTTGTGCATTTTAAAGAGGCTTGCAAACTCCATTTTCGCCTTCTTCCCCATTCTTCTGGTGATGAAGAACGGAGGGTGGGGATCATTGTATCGCTGCTCAGGGGTAACGCTCAGTCTTGGGCCTTTTCGCTACCGGAGGGGGCACGGCCCCTCCGCTCAGTGGATGAATTCTTTTTAGCCCTGGGTCAGATATATGATGATCCTGATCGTATTGCTCTGGCTGAGTCTAGACTACGTCTGTTATGCCAGGGTAAACAATCCGCAGAGATATACTGCTCCGAATTTCGGAGATGGGCAGCTGATACTGGTTGGAATGATGCTGCACTCCGAAGTCAATTTTGCCATGGTCTTTCAAAGGGATTGAAAGATGCATTTTCCTTTCATGAGAGGCCTATCTCCTTGGACTCTGCTATGTCTCAGGCCGTTCGTATTGACAGGCGTCTTAGAGAGAGACGAGAGATCTCTCCTTCCTATCCTACTCAGTCTCGGAACAGTGCAGCGGTCTCATTCTGTGCGCAGGAGTCTCAGTCGCTGTCAGCCCCTTCTGAGCAGGAGCCCATGCAGCTGGGGTTGATTGCCTCTGACAATAGAAGATTCAGCCCGCATGGGAGGGTTTGTTTTTGTTGTGGAGGTATAAATCATTTG
The DNA here is from genome assembly GCF_905171765.1 of Bufo bufo. Classification (NCBI taxonomy): domain Eukaryota; kingdom Metazoa; phylum Chordata; class Amphibia; order Anura; family Bufonidae; genus Bufo; species Bufo bufo. Next base: position 47,495,715 of record NC_053391.1, read on the forward strand.
GCAAATGTTTGTCCCTCAAGGAGATTCAGGCAGTTTTCTGGGAGTAATAAAGAGACAAAAAGGAAAAAATCTTTTAAAAATGTTCCGTCTGTTACTATTGGCAGGGTTGAGGCGGAAATTGAAGGTTTTCCGTTTGCTTGTAGTTCCCGTTTTGTCCTGCCTGCTAGGGTGGCGCTAGAGAGCAAGAGCATTTTTTGTGAGATTTTTGTGGATAGTGGAGCAGCTGTCAACCTCATTGATAATCAATTTGCAATAACTCATGGTTTCCAGGTATGCACTTTGGGAAGGGATATTCCTGTTTTTGCTATTGATTCAGCTCCACTTTCTCAGAAATCATTAAAGGGCATAGTTCACAATATCCGTTTAATTGTGAGTGATGCTCATGTTGAGGATGTGTCATGTTTCGTCCTTAGCGGTTTGCCTACTCCTCTAGTGTTGGGGCTACCCTGGCTCACTAAACATAACCCCACCATTGATTGGCAAGCGAGGCAAATAAATGGTTGGAGTAATTTTTGCAGAGAGAATTGCCTCATAACATCTGTTTCTGAGGTTTCTACTAAGACTGTACCACCTTTCCTCTCTGAATTTTTGGATGTCTTCTCTGAGAGTGGAGTTCAGGGTTTGCCTCCGCACAGGGAGTATGATTGCCCTATTAATCTCATCCCAGGCGCCAAGCTGCCTAAATCTCGTTTATACAATCTCTCCCAACCTGAGAGGGTCGCTATGCGGGCTTATATCTCTGAGAGTTTGAGAAAAGGACACATACGACCCTCACCTGTTGCCGCTGTTTTTTTCTTTGTTAAGAAAAAAGATGGTTCTTTAAGACCTTGTCTGGATTTCAGGGAGCTGAACAGTATCACTATTCGTGATCCTTATCCGCTTCCTCTGATCCCGGACCTGTTTAACCAGGTTGTTGGGGCTAAAGTCTTTTCCAAATTAGACCTAAGAAGGGCATACAACCTGGTTAGGGTCAGAGAAGGAGACGAATGGAAGATGGCTTTCAATACCCCTGAGGGCCATTTTGAGAATTTGGTTATGCCTTTTGGTTTGATGAATGCCCCAGCCGTTTTTCAGCATTTCGTCAACAGCATTTTTTATCATTTAATGGGAAAATTTGTATTAGTGTATTTGGATGACATTTTGATTTTTTCTCCTGATTTCAAGACTCATAAGGAACACTTACGTCAGGTCTTGCTCATTCTGCGGGAGAATAAATTATATGCGAAACTGGAAAAATGTGTGTTTGCGGTTCCAGAAATCCAATTTCTGGGATTTCTTGTCTCCGCTTCCGGTTTTCGCATGGACCCCGAGAAGGTCCGTGCTGTGCTTGAGTGGGAGCTTCCTGAGAACCAGAAGGCGCTGATGCGTTTTTTGGGCTTTGCCAATTATTACAGGAAATTTATTTTGAATTATTCCTCTGTTGTTAAACCACTCACTGATATGACCAGAAAGGGGGTAGATTTTTCTTCCTGGTCGGTAGAGGCGCGTAAGGCCTTTTCTAATATCAAGGAGAGTTTTGCTTCCGCTCCCATCCTAGTACAACCTGATATTTCGTTACCCTTCATAGTTGAGGTTGATGCTTCTGAGTTAGGGGTGGGTGCGGTCTTGTCTCAGGGTTCCTCTCCTGCCAAATGGCAACCGTGTGCCTTTTTCTCAAAGAAACTCTCCTCCGCAGAGAGAAATTATGATGTGGGAGATAGGGAATTGTTGGCCATCAAGTTGGCTTTTGAGGAATGGCGCCATTGGCTAGAGGGAGCCAGACACCCTATTACCGTGTTTACTGACCATAAAAATCTGGCCTATTTGGAGTCAGCCAAGCGTCTGAACCCGAGACAGGCCAGATGGTCTTTGTTCTTTTCAAGGTTTAATTTTGTTGTTACGTTCCGCCCTGGGGTTAAGAATGTGAAGGCAGATGCCCTGTCACGTTGTTTTCCAGGAGGTGGGAATTTTGAAGACCCGGGTCCCATTTTGGCTGAAGGTGTGGTGGTCTCTGCTCTTTTTCCTGAATTGGAGGCAGAGGTGCAGGCAGCCCAGTCAGAAGCTCCTGATCTTTGTCCTCCTGGGAGGTTGCTTGTGCCTCTCGCTTTGAGACACAAGATTTTTAAAGAACACCACGACACGGTCCTTGCTGGGCACCCGGGGGCAAGAGCCACACTGGATCTCATCGCTCGGAGATTCTGGTGGTCTGCGCTTCGTAAGTCGGTTGAGGGTTTTGTGGCAGCTTGCGAGACTTGCGCTCGTGCCAAGGTCCCTCATTCACGGCCATCAGGTCCTCTCCTTTGCCCTTTCCTTCCCGTCCTTGGACACATCTGTCCATGGACTTCATAACGGACTTGCCTCGTTCCTCGGGGAAGTCTGTGATTCTGGTGGTGGTGGACCGTTTTAGCAAAATGGTGCATTTTATCCCTTTCCCTGGTTTGCCCAATGCTAAGACGCTGGCGCAGGCATTTATTGACCACATTGTCAAATTGCATGGGATTCCTTCAGACATAGTCTCTGATAGGGGCACACAGTTTGTTTCCAGATTCTGGAAGGCTTTCTGTTCTCGCTTGGGGGTTCGGTTGTCATTCTCTTCTGCTTTCCATCCGCAGTCGAATGGCCAGACAGAGCGCGTCAATCAGAATCTGGAGACATATCTGCGCTGTTTTGTGGCGGAGAATCAGGAGGATTGGTGTTCTTTTTTGTCCCTTGCTGAGTTTGCTTTAAATAACCGTCGTCAGGAGTCCTCTGATAAGTCACCATTTTTTGGTGCATATGGGTTCCATCCGCAGTTTGGGACTTTCTCGGGAGAGGGCTCTTCTGGTTTGCCTGATGAGGACAGATTCTCCTCGTCTTTGTCATCTATTTGGCAAAAGATTCAGGATAATCTAAAGAGCATGAGTGAGAGATATAAGCGTGTGGCGGATAAGAGACGTGTGCCTGGTCCGGACCTGAATGTTGGTGATCTGGTGTGGTTGTCTACCAAGAATATCAAATTGAAGGTTCCCTCCTGGAAGTTGGGTCCTAGGTTTATTGGGCCTTACAAGATCCTGTCTGTCATCAATCCTGTTGCCTACCGTCTTGATCTTCCTCAGACTTGGAAGATCCATAATGTTTTTCATAAGTCCTTATTGAAACCTTATGTTCAACCTATTGTACCCTCGCCTTTGCCTCCTCCTCCGATTATGGTTGATGGAAATCTTGAATTTCAGGTCTCTAGGATTGTGGATTCTCGTCTTGTCCGCGGTTCCCTCCAGTACCTCGTTCATTGGGAGGGTTATGGTCCTGAGGAGAGGATGTGGGTCCCAGTGACGGACATTAAGGCCTCTCGTCTCATCAGGGCTTTCCATAGGTCCCATCCTGAGAAGGTGGGCCCTGAGTGTCCGGAGTCCACTCCTAGAGGAAGGGGTACTGTCACAGCCAGACAGCTGAGAAGCGCTCACAGGAGCTTCTCAGATCCTCCTCCTTGAATTTCTTTGTTTTGGTTTAGTTTCTCATCTCGTTAGTCTATCTCAGCTGTCATGCAGTCAGACTGATCGCTACCCTTTAAGTTCCTCCCCATAATGCAGTAGTGTGCGGCTGATACAACTTCCTGGAGTGTGTGTGCATGCTGTTCCCAGTTCCCAGTCCTCAGTCGTCTGCAGATAAGTGCTGTTCATGTATTTATGTTTTTGTCTTTTCTGGATCCAGGTGACCCTGACTCCCTCCGTGTCAGTGTAGGGAGCCGGTGGTCGTGTCCCTTCACTATTGTAGGGTCTTCAGGTAATAGATAGCCGAGGAACGTGGATATGCGGCCATCCACCTTTGGGGTGTTCGCATAGGCTGAGCAGTGAGGGAGAGCGGCAGCTCTATTGCAGGGGTCTCCCTTTGTTCCTTAGTTGTGGATCCAGAGAGACATTGTTTATATGGTATTGTCTTGTTTCCTGTACACCATCCGTGACAGCCACCTCCTGGCCCAAGGCTTTATGAAAAAGTTATCTTCCGCTTCTACGAATAACTTACCCCTTTTTGAGCTCTAAATGTGTTTCCCTGATCTCTCTCCCATTTATCATATATATGTGAACAAGTGCCTATATCCTGTGCCGTTTGTGATATTCCTGACTTTGACATCAAATAAGAATTGGGAATGATTTGGATGAACTGTTGCTGAATCTTGTCAACTAGCTTGGAAACTGCTGGAAACTATTGTAACTGTTTATATTGAGGATACTTTTTTTTTTTTTGGAATATAACTGAAAGAAAAAGGAGGGAGGAAAAAAGGAGGAAAAGGGGAAAAAAATTGTATAAAACGAGGGGAAGGAAAACAAAATAGACGTTCATTGGAACATGCGTCTCAAAAAATGGGGCAGAAAACATAAAAGTGGCAAAAATAGATCAGTTTTTAAAATCCCCAAATGTAATTACAAAAACAGGACAAAAAGGGGCGGCTGATATAAATGGTAAAAAAAAACACCGGATCCAGAGTGGGTGAAGTAATGGAAGAGGACCTTCAAAATATCTATTGTGGAGCCTGCTCCACTAAAAGAAATCCTGGCCGCGGTTTAAAAAAATGGAGATTTAATACAGAACATTTCAACGCAGCTCAGGGTAATCCAGGACAGAGTCACAACTATAGAAAAAACAGTGGGGGCCTTGGAGAATGAAGTCAAAATATCTAAATCTGAAATTGCCACACTAAGAACGGAGGTTAATACTCTGAAAAAGAAGGTGGTGGATCTGGAGAACAGGTCGAGGTGTAATTTGAGAATTTTCGAACTACCTGAAGGTTTTGAAGAAAAAAATCTTGCCGAAATGATACAGACCCTAATTCAGAAAAAGTTTGGAAAGGAATATTTCTCCCGTCTGTTTCTGGTGGAAAGGGCACATCGGATGCCAGGGGGTAAACCTATCCCTGGGAGACAGCCACGGACACCCTTGCTGAAGATACTGACGTCTCGAGATAGGGATATGGTTTTGAGAAGGGCAAGGCAGTGTCCTCCTATTGTGTACAATGGAAGTAAATTGCTCTTCTTTCCGGATTTCTCTAAAGAGATCCAGAAAAAGACACAGTTTTATGGCGGCAAAAAAACGTTTACAGGAAAAGGACATTAGATATTCATTAGTTTATCCAGCTAAACTGAGAATAATATTCAATGGTGAAATTCACTTTTTTTTAAATTCCCAGCTCGACTATAGATTGGATGGATCGGAATAATATATAAGCATTTTTTTTTATGTCTGCTTTTCCTTTTGTTGTTCTCTTTTTCTACTTTAGATGTTGGTAGGAGAGGGGGAGGGGTGGTCTTAGGTGAGAGATCTGTGCAGTGATGTGGCAGATCAAGAAGTGTGGGGGAGAGGGATGTGAGTTGGGTTGCGATGTGTCTCCTGAGGTGGGGTTGGGGGTGGAGATTTGGACTATATTTATGGTAGGGGAATTTGTCGGCTGGTTTGATGGCAGTTAGAATTTTCACTTGGAATGTGCGAGGCCTTGGGGATAAGATTAAAAGACAGGCGGAGGCGGTTTTTGACCAGGTTTAGAGACATTTACCAGTGATCATTTGCTTGGTCGAGACCCATGCTACTGAAGAGTCGGTTCTGCAACTCGGTAGGGGATGGGCTGCGCAGACTTATCATTCTACCTTTAATAGTTACTCCAGAGGTGTTACAGTGTTGATTCACAGGGGGATTGATTTTGTCTGTGAGGCATCCTCTATTGATAAGCAGGGGAGGTTTGTTTTTTTATATTGGAAACTCTCGGGTAGATTCTGAATTTTGGCCTTTGTATCCCGCTCCCTTTTTCTCTACAAGTACTTAATTGTTTATTAACCGTTGTCGATCAGTGGCCTGAATGTCCCTGACTAGTTATTAGGGACTTTAACTGTGTTATGAACCCAGAAATAGACAGGATTTCTTTGGGGGGAGATATTTACTGTACATTCCAGCCAAGGGGTCCCCCCTGGCACGTTTCTGTCTGGAGGCAGGATATGTGGATGTATGGGGATGGATTGGAAGAGGGAAAAGAGCTTATTCCTGCATAAGTAAATCTGGAAACTCCATGTCTAGGATAGCCTTAATACATAAAAACCATCTAAAATTTATTAAAGCAATGAAATATGAGGCGAGGTCGATATCGGACCATGTACCCCTATTGCTTTAAATAACCAGGAGGGTCAATGAGGGTCCAGGAGGGTGAGACCTTTATTTAGATTGAACCCCCACTGGATTTTTATAATGGATAGGGATACTCATGAATTGGTCAAACAGGAGATGAGGCACTTTTGGGATAATAATGAGAACACAGCCAGAGTCCAACTGGTATGGAACGCATTTAACCCCTTAAGGACTCAGCCCTATTTCACCTTAAGGACTTGGCCATTTTTTGCAAATCTGACCAGTGTCACTTTAAGTGCTGATAACTTTAAAACGCTTTGACTTACCCAGGCCGTTCTGAGATTGTTTTTACGTCACATATTATACTTCATGACACTGCTAAAATTGGGTCAAAAAAGTTAATTTTTTTGCATAAAAAAATACCAGATTTACCAAAAATTTAGAAAAATTAGCAAATTTCAAAGTTTCAGTTTCTCTACTTCTGTAATACATAGTAATACCCCCAAAAATTGTGATGACTTTACATTCCCCATATGTCTACTTCATGTTTGTAGCATTTTGGGAATGATATTTTATTTTTTGGGGATGTTACAAGGCTTAGAAGTTTAGAAGCAAATCTTGAAATTTTTCAGAAATTTACAAAAACCCAATTTTTAGGGACCACTACAGGTCTGAAGTCACTTTGCGAGGCTTACATAATAGAAACCGCCCAAAAATGACCCCATTCTATAAACTACACCCCTCAAGGTATTCAAAACTAATTTTACAAACTTCGTTAACCCTTTAGGTGTTGCACAAGAGTTATTGGCAAATGGGGATGAAATTTGTTAATTTCATTTTTTTGCCTAGTTTTCCATTTTAACCCATTTTTTCCCACTAACAAAGCAAGGGTTAACAGCCAAACAAGACTGTATCTTTATTGCTTTGACTCTGCCGTTTACAGAAACACCCCATATGTGGCCGTAAACTACTGTACGGGCACACAGTAGGGCGTAGAGTGAAAGGGTCGCGTATGGTTTTTGGAAGCCAGATTTTGCTGGACTGGTTTTTTGACACCATGTCCCATTTGAAGCCCCCCTGATGCACCCCTAGAGTAGAAACTCCATAAAAGTGACCCCATCTAAGAAACTACACCCCTCAAGTTATTCAAAACTGATTTTACAAACTTTGTTAACCCTTTAGGTGTTGCACAAGATTTAATGGAAAATAGAGATACAATTTCAAAATTTCACTTTTTTGGCAGATTTTCCATTTTAATAATTTTTTTCCAGTTACAAAGCAAAGGTTAACAGCCAAACAAAACTCATTATTTATTGCCCTGATTCTGTAGTTTACAGAAACACCCCATATGTGGCCGTAAACTGCTGTACGGCCACACAGCAGGGCGTAGTGTGAAAGGTGCGCTGTATGGTTTTTGGAAGCCAGATTTTGCTGGACTGGTTTTTTGACACCATGTCCCATTTGAAGCCCCCCTGATGCACCCCTAGAGTAGAAACTCCATAAAAGTGACCCCATCTAAGAAACTACACCCCTCAAGGTATTCAAAACTGATTTTACAAACTTTGTTAACCCTTTAGGTGTTGCACAAGATTTAATGGAAAATAGAGATACAATTTAAAAATTTCACTTTTTTGACCGATTTTTCATTTTAATATTTTTTTTCCAATTACAAAGCAAGGGTTAATAGCCAAACAAAACTCATTATTTATGGCCCTGATTCTGTAGTTTACAGAAACACCCCATATGTGGTCGTGAACCGCTGTACGGGCACGCGGCAGGGTGCAGAAGGAAAGGAATGCCATACGGTTGTTGGAAGGCAGATTTTGCTGGACTGGTTTTTTTGACACCATGTCCCATTTGAAGCCCCCCTGATGCACCCCCAGAGTAGAAACTCCAAAAAAGTGACCCCATTTTAGAAACTACGGGATAGGGTGGCAGTTTTGTTGGTACTAGTTTAGGGTACATATGATTTTTGGTTGCTCTATATTACACTTTTTTGTGCGGCAAGGTAACAAGAAATAGATTTTTTGGCACGTTTTTTTATTTATTATTTACAACATTCATCTGACCGGTTAGATCATGTGGTAATTTTATAGAGCAGGTTGTCACGGACGCGGCGATACCTAATATGTATACAATTTCTTTTATTTATGTAAGTTTTACACAATGATTTCATTTTTAAAACAAAAAAAATGTTTTAGTGTCTCCATAGACTAAGAGCCATAGTTTTTTCAGTTTTTGGGCGATTATCTTAAGTAGGGTCTCATTTTTTGCGGGATGAGATAACGGTTTGATTGGCACTATTTTGGGGTGCATATGACTTTTTGATCGCTTGCTATTACACTTTTTGAGACATAAGATGACAAAAAATGTCTTTTTTTACACCGTTTTTATTTTTATTTTTTTACGGTTGTCACCTGAGGGGTTAGGTCATGTGATATTTTTATAGAGCCTGTCGATACGGACGCGGAGATACCTAATATGTATACTTTTTTTTATTTATTTAAGTTTTACACAATGATTTCATTTTTGAAACAAAAAAAATCATGTTTTAGTGTTTCCATAGTCTGAGAGCCATAGTTTTTTCAGTTTTTGGGTGATTATCTTGGGTAGGGTATGATTTTTGCGGGATGAGATGACGGTTTGATTGGTACTATTTTGGCGTACATGCGACTTTTTTGATCACTTTTATTACCTTTTTTGGGAAGTAAGGTGGGCAAAATTTCAATTTCCTAATAGTTTTTATTTTTTTATTTTTATGGCGTTCACCGTGCAGGGAAAGTAACATGACCATTTTATAGATCAGGTCGTTACGGACGCGGCGATACCAAACATGTGTAGGGAATTTTATTTTTTTCATTTTTAATCAGTGATAAATGTGTTTTTTGATTTTTACTTTTTTTTCACTTTTTATTTTACCCAGACCCACTTGGTTCTTGAAGATCCAGTGGGTCTGATGTCTGTATAATACAGTACAGTACACTATATAGTGTTTTGTACTGTATTTTACTTACACTTTGTCTGAACAGATCTCTGCCTTTAGCACAGATCTGTTCAGCACCATGGACAGCAGGATGCCTGAGACGGCATCCTGTTGCCATGGGAACCTTCCCCGTCTGCTCAGTAGTCGTCAGAACTTCGCAGACGGGGAAGGGTAAGGACGGGGCTGTCGAGGGGCTGTCTGGGAGCTCTCTCCCTCTCCATCGGGGGGCTGCAAAGGCACTGCAGCCCCCCGATGGGAGAGGGAGGGAGCTCCCTCTTACTGTTAACTTTTTCCATACAGCGGTCCGTACGGACCGCGGTATGGAAAGGGTTAAACGGCTGACATCTGCACAGATGTCAGCCGTTTATACCAGGATGTCAGCAATGTGCTGACACTCTGGTATAACCACTAGACGCCAACAAATTTTCAAGAGGAGGCGGGCGGGGGGTCGCGATCCCGCCTGCCGCACCGCCCGCCTCCCGCACCGCCTGCAACTCCCCCCCCTGCACCACCCGCCGGCAAAAAATCATGCTGGGGTGCAGGGGGGTGTAAAATCTATATTTGAGGGACACTAAAGTTTCTGATCCCCGCGGTCAGGAACCGCGGGGATCAGAAACTGCAGAAAGCGCAGCAAACCGCAGGTCTGAATTGACCTGCGGTTTGCGGCGATCGCCGATAGGGGGGGTGTCACATGACCCCCCTGGAGTTGTGACAGGATGCCGGCTGAATGATTTCAGCCGGCATCCTGTTCCCATTAACCCCCGCGGCGCCGGAATCTTCATTTAAAGTTACGCCTTCCCGGTACGCCCTGAGTCCTTAAAGACTCGGGAAATAGGGCGTACCGGTACGCCCTGCGTCCTTAAGGGGTTAAGGCCTTTATTTAATTTTAGTAGTAACATTTCAAATCTAAGAAGGGGATACGGTAAGAAAGAGGGGGAGTTAAAAGAAGCAGCATTAGCTGCTATGAATGAGTTTACTAGGAATAAAACACCCGGAAATAGGGAAACTATGCAGATTGTAAATCAGGCGTATGCCGATTTCCTCTTGGAAAAGGCCCTGCAGAGTCCCTTTTTTGAGGGACAAAAATATTTTTCAGAAAAAGGGAGACCAGGGAAACGAGGAGAGGGTGATCTCTAATCAAGAACAAAAAAAAAGAGATAGTTAGTATTCGGTCCTCTGAGGGTGTATTTATTGAAGAACAAGATGGTATAAAGCAGGGCTGGCCAACCTGCAGCCCTCCAGCTGTTGCAAAACTACAACTCCCAGCATGCCCAGACAACCTACAACTATCAGCCTACAGGGAATTGTAGTTTTACAACAGCTGGAGAGCCGCTGGTTGGCCAGCCCTGGTATAAAGGAAACCTTTTTGAAACATTTTGCTGAATTATATAACTCAGATAAAACTATATCAGATAAAGAGATGAATTCATATTTGGACTCTGCAAAAAGAAGAAAAGTCAGTCCTGTGTCCCAACACGGACAATTACTTGCGCTGCTGCTGGTCCCGGAGTAGTGTGGTAGGTCGTGCACACTGATAGGTACAATATGAAGGGTTGTGGAACCGCGCTGCTCTGGACTGTGTCTCCCGATAAACGTGGATGGCATAGGGTGAGCCCCTTTTCCCAGCACCCAAAGGATCCAATCCTCCACAGATCTCCTCTTCTAAGGGTTCAAATGGGATAGGCAGAATAGTGAAGCACCCTTTGCAATCTTTTGTTAAAAGGTTTTATTATACTCACAAGAGTTGGTAGACAAAAAGCATGTAATACAAATATCAGAACGTCAGGTTGTGTCTCCACGTTTATCGGGAGACACAGTCCAGAGCAGCGCGGTTCCACAACCCTTCATATTTGGACTCTGTTTCCCTTTCAGTTCTTACCGATACTCAGAGGGAGGTTCTAAATCAGGATCTCTCTCTAGAGGAATTAGAGGCTGCATTGAAGGCATGCTCCGGGAATTCATCTTCCGGGTCAGATGGGCTCCCATATGAATTCTATCGTAAGTATGGGGAGATTATTCTCCCTCGTCTACTGAGGGTTATTTTAGGATCATTTGAGGAGGATAGCCTTCCAGAGTCAATAACAGAGGCTGTAATAACACTAATATTGAAAAAGGTCAAGGACCCCCTAGATATTGGTTCATATAGGCCTATTTCCCTATTGAATACAGATATGAAGCTCCTGTCAAGAATTCTGGCTACAAGGCTATCTAAGGCTATCACATCAATTATACACCCAGATCAAAATACGTTTATTCCAAATATGGGGACTCACTATAATTTGCATTGTCTGTTTGCCAACATACAGTCATCCGGGTGGGGGGGGGGGGGTCTCTCGCTCCATTCTGTCTCTAGACGCCTCTAAGGCATTTGACAGGGTGGAGATTCCTTTGGAATGTTTTGGGAAAGATGGGATTTGGTAATAGATTTATAGATATGATTAGGCTATTGTATAAGTCCCCTACTGCCAGATTGAATATCAATGGGAGCCTGACAGAGAGCTTCTCTTTGAGCAGAGGTACCCGTCAGGGCTGTCAACTCTCTCCATTATTATTTGATATTTATATTGAGCCACTCGCTGCTAGAATTAGGCAGGATTCTGGGATTGAGGGGTTTGGGGTACTAAGAACAGATGACCGCATTTCTCTATATGCAGATGATGTGCTGTGTTTTATAAATCATACTAATATCTCACTTCCCGAACTGATTCAAATAGTGAACGTCTTTGGTGTAGTTTCGGGCTTTGCCATTAACTGGTCAAAGACAACGCATATTCCTGTGGATAGACCTGAATACTCTATTGAAGGGCCCTTGAGTTTACTTAGCATTTCTGATTCATTTGAATATTCAGGTATGATTATATCCCCTAAAGTTGAAGATTTTTTTGCATCTAAACCTGATTCCGTTGATAAGCAAGTTGAGGTCCAAAGTGACGGTATGGCTTCGACTTCCTCTATCTAGAGCTGACAGAATATCCCTGGTTAAGATGGTGATATTATCCCAAATCCTCTATATTCTTAGAAATTCCCCATTGTGGATTGAGGATAAATTCTTTAAATTAATTGAGAGAATTATTAATGATCTTGTGTGAGGAAGGAAGCAGGTAAGGCTTAAACTGGAATATCTTTATAAGACGTTGGAACAGGGAGGGTTGATCCTTCCCTATTTTAAGGGCTTTTTTTTATAGTTTAACAGCTATGGCTTTATAATCATTGTGAGGAAAGTCCACTCTGTAGGAAACTGTTGAGTAGATCTACGTATCATATGTTTACAGTATTAGGCCAAATGCACACGGCCGTGTTCCGCGGCCAAGAGCGGTCCGTGGTATGCCGGGGTGGATTCCTGTTCAGAGCAGGAGCTCATGGTGTCATTGGTTGCTATGACGCCGTGCGCTTCATGTCGCCGCTGCACTACAGTAATACACTATACGAGTGTATTACTGTAATGCAGTGGCGGCATGAAGCGCACGGCGTCATAGCAACCAATGACGCCGTGCACTCCTGCTCTGAACAGGAATCCACCTCTGCATACCACGGACCGCTCTTGGCCGCGGAACACGGCCGTGTGCATGAGGCCTTAGAGTCCGGGTTGTTATCCAGAGCTCAACTGGATTATAAGGAGTCTAGAAAGTTATTTATTAAGACGTGGAGCACTATTAGAAATTGGTTGGGAATAAGGGGATCTCTTCACTGTACGCCCCTGTGGTATAATTATTATTTACAGGAGCTGGATGATCTAGCTGAAGATAAGTATTGGCAAAAAATACAATATTCTGTATGTTGCACAAGTGGTGGGTAATGGAGATATACTTTCTTTTTTGCAGTTGGCACAAAGAGTGCACATAATTGATTTATCATGGTTTAGATATTTACAGTTACGTTCGGCAGATTTGGGGTAGAAGTTTAAAACCTCTCAACTTTATAAATTGCTTCTTGATGTACTATTTAATAGTTTACGCTCCCCCAGACAAATGGTTTGGGGATCTGTTTTAAATATCCAGCCAGGTGACTGGGGGAAGTTAATGATTAACTTAAGAGCAATGTCACACAATTTCAATCATTTTTGGTTTAATTTAATATTATATATAGATTATATGTCACACCAGTATGGCTTAGTAAATGTGGGTTGAGAGGTGTGTCTGTCCACGATGTAACTTACCTGGGGCGGATTTTTTGCATATGTGTTGGTCCTGTATACAACTAACAGAATATTGGGAGGCAATAGATAAACTTATTACCCAAAAACTAAAAATATTGATTCCATTTACGGTGAAATGTTGGATTCTGGGTGACTTCTCCCAAATTAATTGTGATAAGTATAAAAACTCTGTTCGAAATGCGTCAATGTTGCTGCACTAGTGGGTGGATGTCCTGTACACTATTTTCTATTGCCTGAATAAAGACGAGGATTTTAGCTACCAAGAAATAGTGAGTGCTGGAACTTTATTTTTTCATTAATGCTGCATGGGCTTACTGGCCTGTTCCGTGCACGCAGGTGATTCAAATGATTGAGTGAGCTGGACTTTTCTCTGTGCATATTCAAGTATAAGAGGACTCTCTTCATTAAAATACTCTTTCTGGCGAGGCTTTTAATCACGCGAGGTTGGTTTTCACTAAATACTCCTAGTGTGTGTATATGGTTAACGCTAACTGATTAATAAGATTAAGAGTTATGAAAAAAGGTTATAAAAACTGAGAAAAGTTGAGGAGAAATGGAAAAAGATATGGGGGATTTGGAAGTCTTAGGTCCCTTCGCTTTCATCCCACCGCTATCCCTGCTCCGTCCTAGTTGACTGATGAGATAGTATACGCATCGCAAAGAAGGGGGAGGGATAGGGGGGAAGTTCTGGGGTAAAAATGAGAAATTTAATAATGTTGAAGATCAGATGTTTAGAAAATAATTTTGTAAGCTTTTTTGTCAATAAAAAAAAGAAAGGATCACCTTATTTTGGAGGATCCTCTGTAAGCCTTGGCCTTTTCCTGGTAGGTGACAGGTTCTCCAGACAGTAATAAAGGATAGACCCTTGGTCTTTCATAGCAAAGAGCTCCGCATTCGGTGGTGGTTCCAGAGTGCATGGAGCAGTATCAGTGGACTCCACACTGGTGGATAGGTCACTTTCAGTGGTTGGAGGATCTGGTAGTGTCATACCAGGTGTGCTGTCTTCAGCAGACGGCTGAGAGGAAGTTTTGGAGGCTTCATGCAGATCCCATTGTCTGCGCTCTTTTTCCTCCACTATTTCTTTATATGTTTTTTATGCTTTTTCTTCTATCTGATAAGTCACCTTCTCCGCTAAGCATCCTCTCTATCTTTTTCCTTTTTTCCTCTTTCTTTATCAAGTCCTGTAATGGACTACTCCTGTGGGCATTCCATCGGGCAAGGTCATTCTGCCATGTGTCAACCTCCTCTTTGAGTAGATCACTGACATACTGCAGATGTTTTTGGTGGGCTTCTCCTGAATAACGTGGGAGCCAAGGTGCCCCAATGTAGTATGGCATAGTAAGAGGCATGATGCATGTGGCTGCAGCTGCTTGTGGTGCTGGTGGATCGCTGCAGTCCCGGTGAGTGTTATCCTCGCTGTCAGATACCCTGTTCTAGACTAGAGGGGTCAATGTAAGCTAGACTTCAATTTAAGTGTTTGTTGCTATGGGCAACGGCAGCAGAATTGGTGCATGGCTCCTTTAAGAGTCTCTGCCAGGCAGATCACAGACCCTAACAGTCTCTAGCAAGGTTTACTTCCCCAGCAGTACTCACTCAGACCTCTGGACATTGCTTCTCAGGATCCAGGGCAGCTAGAACTGTATTTTCCCTTTTCCAAGATGGCCACCGCTTATACTTCCTGTAGGGGGTACAGTTGGTTTCTTTGTCCTCCTGAGAGCTTGTACTGAGCACTTTAGATCTTTCTGCTGTAACAATGGTTCCTCTCTTAAGGCGGGCCATTTGGTTCCCTCCCCTCTGCTGAGTGGATGTCTTCCTCTGAACACATGATGCACAAATCCAAGATGGCCAATTATCCCCTGTTTTTCCACAGTGCTGCAACTGATGCAGATTAACGCTCTCCAGCAGTAAGTGAATGCAATAAAGTCTCTTTTTCCAGGGGTTTAGTGATTACTGTAGGCCTATAGCAACAACAAGGCACAGTAGTACATCCTGTTTCGTGACGCCAAATAAGGCAACATGCTGCCTTCCCCAAGGGCCCCTATCGTGTCCCAGGTTTGGTTGGAATGCCGAGTGGTGTAGTGCTGCCTATATGTCTCTTTATGTGTCACGGTGCTCCTACCTGGATACTGCGGGACCACAGGCTTGGGCTGCTAAGCATTAAAAAGGGGGGTAATTGAAGGATGAAGAAAAAATTACTTGAGTCCAGTCCTTGTTGTGAAGTTCAACGGCAGCTTTACTTAAAAAAACTTTCATCCAAACAATTTCAGGCTTTGTCTGGGTTCCAGCAGGCTTTAGCATAAACTGGCAGGCAAACTCAACTCTACTTTCTCTCCTTCTCTGCTGTACTGACAGGCTTGCTTAAATAACTTTGTTTTCTTTCTTTATGCTGCACTAAATTCTGCCTAAGTTTGGTTTTGTGCTTTATCTATGTTCTGGTATGCTTGGATGGGGTGTCTTTGGCTTTGTCTTTTGGCTCCTGACACTCAGCAAATAATTTATTTTTAGCCGAAGAACAATTTCCTCTTACTGCTACTTCTTTCAGGTCTTCTCGGCTCCAACATGGAGTCTAAACTGGAATAAACTAGAACTGCCACCCTTCCTTCTGGTTGCAAGCAGGACTGGCCCACTTCTGCCCAGAGGGGGGAGAATTGAATGGTAAGTTCCATTCTCTCTAAATATAGCTCTGCCATTTGCACTGCCACCTGCTGGTGAACCAGGCATATTACATGAACATAACAGTTGCATAGTAATTATATCATTGCACAATGTAGAGGACCGGGACAGAAATACATAGATGGCATTGGTGTTAGCCCATTAGAGACAGTAGCAGGGTGTAGGAATGGTAACAGCACTGCGGGGTATTACAAATGCAGCTGTCAATAATAGCGGGTCAAATGCTGTCATCATAAGGGCCATCTGTTCCTCTCGTGTAATACATGTATTGTGTAATCTGACAATGTAAAATGCAACCCCTTCTAGAAAGCCTTGCTGAACATGGGCACTACCTAGATTTCAACTGAGAGATCAGAAATTCTTATGCAAGAAACTTTTTTTCTTCACCGACTCCCAAAACTTGAACATTGTCATGTGATTAAGTCCTTTATGAATAATATAAAAAAAAGTATATAGGGGAAAAAAAAGCGTTCTTTCCCGTATGAGAGTTTTAGCGCACTTATGCACAAGTGACTGACAATTGCCTGAATAAAGAAGCAAGGACAGACAGGCTTCATCTGCTATTTTTAACTTATTAGATGGTGAATCATCTATCTCCTGTTGTCAAAGAAACCCGCAGTATATTGTTCCTGCATCACCATGGTTTCCTGCTTGTTCTATTGCTTCAGAAAGTTATAGGCTGCAACATAATATATGCATATTGGACCCTAGATCTAAGGGTACTTGTCCTTTGCAAGGTTTAGCAGCATTTTGAGAGGAGTCATCAAAGTAAGCATTGCACTAAAGCGAGTTGAAAGCACAAGGGGGTCTTTGTTTTTCAGAAATAGCGCCACTCTTGTCCATAGGCGGTGTCTGGTAATGCAGTATTTACTTGAATAGGGTTTAGCTCCAACACCAGATGCAACCCATGGTGAAGGGTGATGCTGTTTCTGGGGGGGGGGGGGGGGGGGGGGGGGGGGAACCCGGTCACTTCAGGAGAATGGCAGACTTGGACAAGATAAAAATGATCCACAATATGATTCAATATACATTGTTTTAATTGAAAGAAATGGGTGTGTAACAGGGTGCCGAAGGCACACTCGGTCTTCCATCAGCCGCAGACCTGCTGCTTAGCTTCGGGAGCGAGGATCTGTGTTTGACCTTGTTCCCAGGGCAGCTTTGCTAGCTGGGAGGCTCCCTGCTCCTAGGTCTACCTTGAGCGCCGAGCTGATCACTCGGTGCTCGACTGGTCGGTCTGTTGGTCATGTGATGCTGGCCACGTCACATGACCCTCACTCCCCACTATAAATACAGGCAGCCTGCTGGCCACAGGTTGCCTGTTAATTTTAGGTATCTGGTGATTGTTTTGTTCCTGCATACTTACCTGATCCTGTGTTCCCTGACGATTCTCTGCCTGCTCCTCCTGTACTGCGTAGCTCTCTAGGTATTGACCCGGTCCGTTCACGTTCCGTTATTTGTCTTGTCTGTCTTCCCAGCACGTATCCTAAGTTAGGGACTGCCGTCTAGTTGTCTCCTGTCATTAGGACTTGCGAGGCAAGTAGGCAGGGCCAGGGGTGAGGGTGGAGCGCAGTGGTCACTATCCTCCCCCCTGTGTGTAGTGTACGTTACCGTCACAGATTAACAGGCCGTAACCTAACCACTGTATCATGAATCCTCTGGTGACCCTGACTGACCATGTCTCTAACCTGACGCAGATGGTGCAGGAGCTAGGGGAGAAACTCTGTTCTTTTGAGCTAGGACAAGGTACTTCCATCCCTCAGGCCTCCAGTCCACATTTAGAGCCCCAGTTTAAGCTTCCTGAGCCCTTTTCTGGAGATCGGAAGAAGTTTCTTTCCTTTAAAGAAAATTGTAAACTTTTTTTCCGTTTGCGCCCCGTATCCTCTGGCCCCGAGAGTCAACGCGTGGGCATTGTCATTTCCCGGTTACAGGGTGATCCCCAGGACTGGGCATCCCCAGGACTGGCTGACACCAGTTGTTTAAAATAAGTGGAGGGTTTTTTTCAGGCCCTGGGTACCCTGTATGATGAACCAGACAGGACACTGGTAGCCGAGACTGCTCTAAAAGTTCTGGTTCAGGGCGATCTACCTGCGGAGGAGTATTGCACCCAATTCAGAAGGTGGTGTGTTCCCTCAGGATGAAATGAACCAGCACTTAAGAGTCAGTTAAGGTCAGGTCTGTCTGATAACTTAAATGATCTGCTAGTGAGTTATCAGCTTCCAGAGACTCTAGAGGAGATGATGACCCTTGTAGTCCGACTTGACCGACGGGTTAGAGAGAGACGACAGGAACGACAGTTCTCTTCTCAGATGGTGGTCCAGCCTGAGGTCTATCCCAGAAACAACGCTGAGGTCTCTACCGAAGAACCCATGCAGGTCGGCATGACTCAAGGGAATCTGCGCCGCAGTGTCCAAAGAAGGCCTTCTCCGTTAAGTCTCCCAAGGCAAGGCAACCTAAAGACCAGGTACACCCTGATATTACGAAATGTAAGCTTTTGGTACCTATAACAATATCTCTGGGGGTTAATAAATGGCCGGGTAAGGCCTTTATTGACTCTGGTTCAGCGGCCAGCTTTATTGACTCTGAGTACGCCATTAGACTGGGTATTCCAATTTTTTCTCTTCCTACACCTATCCATGTCATGGCTATTGACGCCACTCCCCTGGTAGGTGGTATGGTGAGGTCATGTACCTCAGAGATTTCTTTAACCGTGGGGGTGTGCCACTCTGACAAATGTTTCCTCTTAGTCCTGGAGAACTTACCGGTCGAGGTGGTACTAGGGTTGCCTTGGCTCCGATTACACAACCCCACTATTGATTGGTCCAGGGGGGAGTTGGTAAAATGGGGACCTAAGTGTGACTCGTGCTTGTCTGTGGTACAAGCTGGGGGCTCAGTAGAATCTGATATATTACCCACGGTCATAAGGGAATATTCTGATGTGTTCTCATCACCTACCCCGGAGGTTATACCACCCCATAGACATTATGATTGCGCCATAGAGTTAGTAGAAGGTGCCAGGTTTCCTAAGGGGTGTATTTATAATCTCTCTCAGCCCGAACGCAAGGCCATGGAGGATTATATTAAGGAAAGCCTTGGTAAGGGGCACATTAGACCTTCTGTCTCTCCTATGGGAGCAGGGTTTTTCTTCGTTAAGAAGAAGGATGTTAGAGGAATTTAGCAAAATTTCAGACTTTAAAGTAAACACAGCTAAATCGGAAATCCTTAATATTACACTTCCAGAGGAAGAAGCAGTACGTCTCGAGAAAATGTCCCCTTTCTGCTGGTCCAAAAACCCCATTAAATATCTTGGAATAAAAATCCCACAGAATCTGAGAGACCTTTTTAAGTACAACTATATACCTTTAAGAGACTCTATTAAACAACTACTTCAAAAACATAATATACCATTTCTGTCGTGGATGGGTAGGAAGAACATCATTAAAGCATATATAATGCCCAAGATCCTATACACTTTGCAAATGGTACCTATACACATCGAGCCACATTTCTTTCTCGAAATGAAGCGTCTCTTATCTAGTTTCTTGTGGGCAGGGAGGAGGCCACGCTTATCATATAAGACCTTGACAAGGAGAAGAGAAAGAGGGGGACTGGGAATGCCTGATGTAAGTACATACTATAAAGCAATCCAAATACAAAGATGGCTAGAGTTAGTGCATCCATTAAGACAGACAGAGGTTGGAGAACTATGTGAATATAGCACTGGGCCCTCCTTCCAAAAATATCTTTGGCTACCCAAAATAAAGAGAGACCCTGTAGAAAACATGGACCCTCTGTTTAAGGGATTATACATGACATGGAACTCAGTAAGGAATGTTCTAGCCCCCTCTCCATCTCCCCTGATGCCAGCGAGCCTCCTTCCTGATCTATTAGAAACCCCGATAAAGTTATTCCCAGACCTTTGGTCTACCCTAGCCAAAATTAGAGTAGGAGATTTTATGGGAGATATAGATCATCATCTAAAAGAACAGCTCAATGTAACACTTAGAAATTCTCCAACATTCTTCCTGGCCAATTCACATATAAATTCTGTGTGCAGGAGAGCTGTGAAGAGATTCCTATTCCAGAGACCTCTCACTGATTTGGAAGATTTACTGAAAACTACTCAGACAAAACGTAGAAAGATTCCCGAAATTTGCTTGGCAATGGGAGGTCAGGGTGAGACCAAAAAACCGCCTTATCTACTGGCGTGGGAAAAAGAGCTAAATATTGAGCTCTCAGATCAAGAGACAAAAAAGATACTAGCAACGTCACATGGATTCTCACAATGTGTAAGATTGCAAGAAAACCACTACAAACTCCTCTCTAGATGGTACAGAACACCAGAATTTCTATACAAAAGAGGTCTGTCTGATTCCCAGGAGTGCTGGAGATGTGGTGAAGGTGTAGGCTCTCTCTCACATATCTGGTGGGCCTGCCCCCGTATCACCAAGTTGTGGGAAGAAATAAATAAAGCAATCAAGAAGATAACGGTACCAGATTTCAATATATCCCTAGAGATGGTAGTTCTCTCGAAACCTGCTAGCCATTTCACACCAACAAAGAAAAATCTTTTGACTCACTTGATAGCAATAGCTAAGTCTCTTATACCATTGCATTGGTTAGACACATACCCTCCCACTCTTCAAGAATGGAAGGCAAAAGTAGATCAAATCTATAACTTCGAAGAAATGACTAGCTGGATAAACAGAAGTCATGATAGCTTTATGAAGATTTGGAATCTGTGGGAGGTAGTGAAATCTGATGGACCGAACTCCACATAAAAGAGAGTGAGTGGTTAAATGACGAATAAATGTAATAATATGAAAACAAGTCCTTTACATTTGGAAATGATTCAGATATCGCTGAGCAAGATATAGATGAATTGGCTATTCCCCCCACCCTACCTTTTTTCCTCTTCTTTCCTTTTCCCCCCATCCCTCCCTTTTATGTTTTTCTCAGAGGTCCTGACTTTATCTTATGGAGTAAGATCATAGCTTGACAACTGGGGCTCTCAGGTATAGACATATATGAGCTCTTATGTACAGTTTGAATAAAATATACCCCCAAGGCTTAATACTCTATTTACTTAAATAATTATGTACACCTTTAATAATATCCATCTGATGTGATTTTCTGGTTTATGTAATTAACGGATGCCTCTAAGAAGTTACCTGTTTGCAATGAAATTGCTTTTCATGTCTGGAAATGATTTGAAAAATTTGAAAAATAAAGAATTTACAAAAAAAAAAAAAAAAGAAGAAGGATGGTGGTCTTAGGCCTTGTATCGATTACCGGAAATTGAATAAGATCACTATCCAGAATAGATACTCTCTCCCATTGATTCCGGATTTATTTAACCAGGTTCTGGGGGCAACTTGGTTTTCTAAGATTGACCTGAAAGGGGCATATAATCTAATCCGAATCAAGAAGGGAGACGAATGGAAGACGGCGTTCAATACTCCGGCAGGGCACTTTGAAAATCAGGTTATGCCTTTTGGACTCAGCAATGCCCCAGCTGTGTTCCAAAACTTTATGAATGATATTCTTAGAGAGTTTTTAGGTAAATTTGTCATTGTCTATCTTGACGACATTTTGATATTTTCTCCTGATTTCAAATCTCATGTGTCTCATGTTAGACAAGTATTAGAGGTGTTGAGGGAGAATCAGTTGTCCACTAAACAAGAGAAATGTGTCTTTGGTGTACAGGAGATACTGTTTCTAGGGCATGTCCTGACCCCTTATGCCTTCAAGATGGATCCTGGTAAGGTACTAGCTATTAAGGAATGGGTAAGGCCTTCATCCTTAAAGGCATTACAACGGTACTTAGGTTTTGCCAATTACTAGCGTAAATTTATTAGGATTTTTCAGTAATTGCTAAACCGTTGACCGACCTTACTAAGAAAGGGGCGGATTTGGAGAACTGGTCTACTGAGGCCATTACTTCATTTGAAACACTAAAAAAGGTATTCAGTAGCGCTCCCATTCTGATCCAGCCAGATCAGGAGAGACCTTTTATTGTGGAGGTGGATGCGTCTGAGGACAGCGCAGGAGCAGTCCTTTCACAAGGTCCTGCTAGTCTAACTAACCTGAGACCGTGTACATTCTTTTCCAGAAAATTTTCTTCAACCGAGAGAAACTACGACATAGGGAATCGGGAGTTGCTGGCCATTAAGTGGGCATTTGAGGAGTGGAGGCATTTTCTGGAGGGGGCAAGGCATTGTGTAACTGTTGTCACTGACCATAAGAACCTTATGTTTCTCGAATCTGCTAAGAGGTTGAATCCCCGTCAGGCTAGATGGGCACTGTTTTTTACTCGTTTTGAATTCTCCATTACTTTCAGGCCTGGAAGTAAAAACGTGAAGGCTGATGCATTATCTCGGAGCTTCCATGCTTTTCAGCCTACAGAGGCACCGCCTGAATCCATCCTACCAGCAAATATCTTCGTAGCAGCCTTAACCCAAGATATCTCGGCTCTCATTAAGGCTGAACAACATCTGGCAGCGGCAACCACCCCAACAGATAAGTTGTTTGTTCCCATACAATTTAGTCTCCAGCTGTTGGGTGAGTGTCATGATTCTGCCTTTTGTGGACATCCTGGTTTTGAGGGCACTAGAGAGCTGGTTTCTAGATCCTATTGGTGGCCCACTCTATTTAGGGATGTCAAGTCCTACGTGTCAGCCTGTGAGGTTTGTGCTAGGTCTAAGACACCTAGGACTTGCCCTGCTGGTAACTTACAACCCCTACCCATTCCCAGTAGACCCTGGTACCATATCTCGATGGACTTTATCACCGACCTGCCGCCGGCGGAGGGTAAGACTGTGGTTTGGGTAGTGGTCGATAGGTTTAGCAAGATGGTTCATTTCATTCCTCTGTCTAAACTCCCGAATTCCAAGACCCTGGCATCTATTTTTGTGAAAGAAATTGTACGATTACATGGTATCCCGGAAAATATTGTATCTGACAGGGGTGTGCAGTTTGTGTCCAAATTTTGGAGGGCTTTTTGTCAAAGATGTCAGATTTCGTTGTCTTTTTCCTCCGCCTACCACCCTGAGAGTAATAGGCAGACTGAACGCCTTAATCAGTCTGTGGAACAATTCCTGAGGTCGTATGTTGCTGATGACCAGCAATTATGAGTTAAATACCTTCCGTTGGCTGAATTTGCTTTAAATAACCGTGTTAATTCTTCTGCTGGGGTCTCCCCTTTCTTTTGTAACCATGGTTTTCATCCCCGTTTTCATTCTGGGTCATCCGTCTCCTCCTCTAACCCTGAGGCGGATAGGCTCTCTTCTGAACTGTGCACAGTTTGGGCCCGGGTTTAAATGAACCTAGAAAAGGCTCAAAGTTCTCAAAGACTCAAAGCCAAAATAGGAAACGTTCAAGGGGCGCAAATTTTCTGGTTGGGGATAAGGTGTGGTTATCCTCCAAGAATCTCTCACTCAAGGTAGATTCTAAAAAATTTGCTCCTCGTTTTATTGGACCATATAAGATCATGGAGGTGATTAACCCAGTATCGTTTAGGGTGGAGCTGCCCGAGTCATTCCACATTCATAATGTGTTCCATAAATCTCTACTTAAAAGATATGTTGAACCAGTAGTACCATCAAAAGCCTCACCTCTGCCGGTTCTTGTTAATGATGCTGTTATGTGGTGTCTAAAATAGTGGATGTCAGGAAGGTGCGTAATTCCTTGCAGTACCTGATTCACTGGAAGGGGTATGGACCTGAAGAGAGATCTTGGGTACCTGCCAGGGAGGTTCATGCTCCTAGACTTGTTCGAAAATTTCATTTAGAACACCCTGAAAGGCCATCGCCTGAAGTCTTGGGTCCGGTGGCCCCTTGTAAAAGGGGGGGGGGTACTGTAATGGGGTGCCGAAGGCGCACTCGGTCTCCCATCAGCCGCAGACCTGCTGCTTAGCTTCGGGAGTGAGGATCTGTGTTTGACCTTGTTCCCAGGGCAGCTTTGCTAGCTGGGAGGCTCCCTGCTCCTAGGTCTGCCTTGAGCGCCGAGCTGATCACTCGGTGCTCGACTGGTCGGTCTGTCGGTCATGTGATGCTGGCCACGTCACATGACCCTCACTCCCCACTATAAATACAGGCAGCCTGCTGGCCACAGGTTGCCTGTTAATTTTAGGTATCTGGTGATTGTTTTGTTCCTGCATACTTACCTGATCCTGTGTTCCCTGACGATTCTCTGCCTGCTCCTCCTGTACTGCGCATCTCTCCTGGTATCCTGACCCCGGCTTCCACCTGACGATTCTTTGCGGACTCCTGTTGTACTTCGTTTCTCTCCTGGTATTTGACCTCGGATTTTCCTGACTATTCTCTGCTCATTCCTTAGTACTGCGTAGCTCTCTAGGTATTGACCCGGTCCGTTCACGTTCCGTTATTTGTCTTGACTGTCTTCCCAGCACGTATCCTAAGTTAGGGACTGCCGTCTAGTTGTCCCCTGTCATTAGGACTTGCGAGGCAAGTAGACAGGGCCAGGAGTGAGGGTGGAGCGCAGTGGTCACTATCCTCCCCCCTGTGTGTAGTGTACGTTACCGTCACAGGGTGTTTCAGCATAAGGCCAATGCCTTCATCTGTTTTTTGACCCCTGTATGATGCAGGGGCTCATGGCAGTGGCACAGCTTGCTTCTATGGCAGGTACATTGCGGAGAAAATGTATTTTCTTTATCTGAGAAGGTCATACTCTCATTAATTCATGTTAAGTAAAAATAATTTAAGAGAATGATCACATATGTTAAATGTTCAGTGATTTGTAAAAGTTTTCACACCTTACTGCATAGTAGATATTTGCACACGGTTTTTCTACCTTACCAGATATTTCAGGTTTTATCACAACTATTTCCAACAAATCATGAGATCAAGTAATCTCCTGGTGCTATTAGATATCCATTTTTTTAAACAATCTTGGGAACTAATTTGAAAAAAACTAAATGAGAATAGCTTTATTTAAGCATAACACCAATTGATATACGCTAAAACGCTAAATTGATCTTGAATTAATAGGCTTAATTAGTAAGCAGAATCCAGACTTGGTAAAGTTCGACGATTTTTACTTGAATAAATTTGTAATAAACTTGTGTCATCCATACAGTAAACTGCCAGGTAAACTTGAATAATTTGCTTTATCTCTCTGCTGCTGTGCTAATATCTGGCTTCAGTCTGGTTACTATCAGCTTCAGTTACTGTTTCTTATGAGAGTGAGGTATCCTGTGACCTGTTTTGCTGAGTAAGGTGTCTTTGGCTCCATTTTGCCTCCTTTCAGAGGTACTAAGTCCTTTTAGGCCCCTTGCAGACGAGCGTGTCCGGATTAGGTCCGGATGCGTCCCGGTCCATTGCGGCAAACCCGCGCGAGTAGGTACGCAATTGCAGTCAAGGTGTTGTAGATTGTATTATAACATGGTTATAAGGGAAAATAATAGCATTCTGAATACAGAATGCATAGTAAAATTGGGCTGGAGGGGTTAAATTTTTTTTTTTAACTTACCTTAATCCACTTGTTCGCGCAGCCGGCATCTCTTCTGTCTTCTTTTGTGAGGAATAGGACCTTTGATGACGTCACTACGCTCATCACATGGTCCATCACATGCTCCATCACCATGGTTTCAGTGCGGGTGCAATGCGTTCACCTCACGCATTGCACCCGCGCGGAAATCTCGCCCGTGTGAAAGGGGCCTTATATATCAGAAGTGGGCTGTTCTCTGAACTACTTTCCCAAAGCTCCTGCAGCAGTGAAGGGAAACACTCCCTCACCACACTGCTACTTCACTCTCTAGCACCAACTCTTCACTCCACTTCTTAGCTTCTCCATTATCGACTCCACTATAGCCTCCTCCAACCCTTCCCTTGGTAGGAAGCAGGACTAGCCCATAAGGGGGAGAAAGAATGTAACTTACCATTCCAATCTAAAGGTACTTTCTGCCTGATACACTGCCACCTGCTGGACAACCAGGCCCATTATATGTAATAATATTTGCATAGCAATATTATTGAGGCACATTATCAGAGGACCTGGAATTAAATACACAGATGACATTCTTTGCTAACCATTAGAGACAGGTAATAGGTGTAATAATGGTAGTACTACACCCTCAGCATACAGAAGGACGGCCCAGCCAGGAACATTTCATTGTCATGTAGTGTCCTGGCGCTGCCCCATTACTTATTTAACCTCCTAAGGACACAGGGCATACAGGTACGCCCTGTGTATTTCCGATCACCGCCGCGCGGCGGGCGGTGATCGGAACAAGGTGCCTGCTCAAATAATTGAGCAGGAACCTTGGGTCAATGCCGAGGGACCCCCTCTATGCCGCTACCGCGGCATAGAAAGGGTTTGTGTTTGCGCTGCTGTGGCGGGGATTCGATGTCTCAGAAGGCAGCCCGATGCTGTGCAGAGGCTGCCCAATGCCTTGCACGGCATCGGGACCTGCCTTCTATGGAAGCCGAGGAGATCAAGCCTCAGGCTGGGTCTCCTAGGCAATCTGTTTGTGTACTACTCACTGTATTACACGAACAGGCAATGCATTACAATACAAATGTATTGTAATGCATTGCAGAGGGGATCAGACCCCCAAAAGTGAACATCAGAAATAAAGTAAAGAAAAAAAAGTAAAAAAAAAATGTTTTTAATAAAATTTATAAAGTAATAAAATTAATAAAGTAAAAAACGGAAAAAAAAATGCCCCTTTCCCCTTATTTTATAATAAAAAACAGAAAGAAAAAAAACACGCATTAGGTATCGCCGCGTCTGTAATGACTGGCTCTATAAAGATATCACATGAGCCACCCTGTCCGATAAATACCATAAAAAAATAAAAACGGTGTAACCTTACATCACAAAAAGTGCAACACCAAGTGATCAAAAAGGCTTATGCCCCCAAAATAGTACCAATCTAACCATCATCTCATCCCGCAAAAAATGAGCCCCTACCTAAGCCAATCTCCCAAAAAATAAAAAAACTATGGCTCAGAATATGGAGACACTAAAACATCCTTTTATTTGTTTAAAAAATGCTGGTATTGTGTAAATAAAAAAAGTACACATATTAGGTATCGCCGCATCCGTAAGAACCTGCTCTATAAAAATATCACATGACCTTACCCCTCATGTGAACACCGTAAAAAAACGATGTAAAAAAAGCCATTTTTTGGCACCTTACATCACAAAAAGTGTGATAGCAAGCGATCAAAAAGTCATACACACCCCAAAATAGTGCCAATCAAACCATCATCTCATCCCGCAAAAATCATACCCTGCCCAAGATAATCGCCCAAAAACTGAAAAAACTGTGGCTCTCAGACTATGGAGACACTAAAACATGATTTTTTTTGTTTCAAAAATGAAATCATTGTGTAAAACTTACATATATAAATAAAAGTAGACATATTAGGTATCGCCGCATCCGTAAGAACCTGCTCTATAAAAATATCACATGAACTAACCCCTCAGATGAACACCGTAAAAAAAGAAAAAAAAAGTGTAATAGCAAGCGATCAAAAAGTCATACGCACCTCAAAATAGTTCCAATCAAACCGTCACCTCATCCCGAAAAAAATGAGCCCCTACACAAGACAGTTGCCCAAAAAATAAATAAAACTATGGCTTTCAGAATGTGGAGACACTAAAAAATCATATTTTTTTAAAAATGCTTTGTTATGTAAAACTGAAACAAATAACCAAAAAAAGTCATATTTGGTATTGTCGCGTCCGTGACAACCTGCTGTATAAAAATACCACATGATCTAACCTGTCAGATGAATGTTGTAAATAACATCCGGCGCATCATGCCCAATAGAAAGCTATGGGTGCCGGGCGCATACGCAGAAGCTGAAAGTGAGTCCGATGCCCATAGCTTTCTATTTGGCATGTGCCGGATCTCGGAACGTCAGGGACAGCAGAAGCCGCCCAGCGAAGTGAATATTGATGACCTGGGCGGCGCTTCAAAACGGCGGTTTGGGGGAGGCTGGCTGGGCAGAAGTGAAGCTGAAACGGCGCCCCTTGGGCAGAAAGACGAGCGATTACATCAGGTTATAAAACATCATTTTGCAGTATTCATAAGGTGGACAGGGGTTATACTTATATGTTTTTAATACTCAATGGAAGACCTGTGCATGCATATATACAGCTAATTATGCTTATTGGACCTGTCAGTGTCCCTTTAAGGTGAAATATGGCCGTGTCCTTAAGGGGTTAACATCTCCATTTTCTTTTGGTGCCACATGCCAGAGAGTGTAGGTTGGAGTGGGGTGACTGTTTGAAGGAGGTGACGTTCTTTGGTCTGGTTCCCTGGGCAAGGGTAAGGGTCCAGGCCAGGTCCATGGATGCTAAGTGATCTAATTCTGCTGAAGGCTGCAGGTGCTTGCTGTGCTAACTTACTCTCAACCTATCCCCTGCCATTCCAGTGGCAGTAATACTATAGTACTGCTGTGTATTAGGGCCCTGCAGATGTAGTATTTTGCAGGCTGAATTTGGCGTGGATTGTGTGCCAAAAAGTTGCCAGGGGGCTGAGTGGAAACAGCTTCCCATTGGGAGGCTGCACTGCTGTTTATGCAGCCACGGTTTATTGCCACTACTACATCTTTTCTTGTTGTGGCCATAAACCGCGATCTCCTATTGAAAACAATGGGAGGCAGTTTCTGTGCCAAATTCAGCCTGCAAAACATCCCCTCTGAATGGCTTTTAACAGTAGTAGCAACAGCCAGGGGCCCTACGTAAAGGTCATGCAAAGTGATGAAGGGACTTTTTATGAGCCGTTAGGGGGTCATATTATGTGACAAAAATATATTTA